>NC_080736.1:985000-1000000 GCF_019097595.1 Hemibagrus wyckioides | reverse complement strand
TGAAAAGGAAAAGGAAATAAGGAGATAAAATGCCAAAGGCAAGAATAAAATATAAAATATAAAATCTACAGTTTGTTACAATAAAATAAAATAGAAATCTGTAAAAATATATAAAAATGTAAAAAGTAGATCTGTATAAATAACTGTATAAAGTGTGTGAAGTGTGCAGTGTGCAGCAGGAAGGGTGGTCATAGAGTGGTCATGGAGTGGTCATGGAGTGAAATGAGATGATGAGCAGCAGTGTTATTGTCCATCTTCAAAGGGCAGTAGTGCACAGTAGTCCTCTTTATATGTAACAGAACCAGAAATGTGTAACATATATGTTTTATGTACTTCAGTCTTGTAATGTGTAAATGTACAGAGTGGTTGGTTTTGGTGTGTTCCAACACGTGTGAAGGAAACATAGCAAGTCCAGTCAGTTGAGTCCTATGTGGAGTTCTGGTTGCGAGACCGTATAGCCTGTGGGAAGAAGTTTCTCCTCAGTCTCTCAGTGTTGGCCTTCAGGGAGCAGAAGCACTTCCCTGACCTCAACAGAGAGAAAAGTCCATTGGGGTGGCTGAGGTCCTTCACGATCTTCCTGGCCTTGGTCCAGCACCGCTCGTTGTAGATTGAGTGCAGGTCAGGGAGGTTGGTACAGATGATGCGCTCAGCTGATCGCACCACCCTCTGAAGAGCTCGTCTGTCCTGCATGGTGCTGTTCCCGAACCAGGTGGTGATGTTTCCCGTCAGGATGCTCTCTATGGTGCAGGAGTAAAAGTTCCTAAGCACCTTAGCAGGCAGTCTAAAGTCTCTCAAGCGTCTGAGGTGGAAGAGACGCAGTCAGGCCTTCTTCACCACGGTGTTGATGTGACAGGACCATGACAGATCCTGCGTGATGTGAACACTGAGGTATCTGAAGCTGTCCACTCTCTCCACTGGGCTGCTGTTGTTCATGGGGGTCTGGTAGTTCCTCTCCTGCTTTTTGCTGAAGTCCACTATCAGCTCCTTTGTCTTGCTGACGTTAAGGTGGAGGTTGTTCCTCTGGCACCAGTCCTCCAGAGTCTTAATCTCCTCCAGGTAGGCCATCACATTGTTGTCGGAGATCAATCCGACCACAACGGTGTCTTCAGCAAACTTGATAATGTTGGTGGAGTTGGTAGTGGTCATGCAGTCATACATGTACAATGAGTACAGCAGGGGGCTCAGAACACAACCCTGAGGGGCTCCAGTGCTGAGGGTGAGGGAGGCTGAGACATGTCTGCCCATCCTTACTGCCTCTGGTCTGTCAATTAGGAAAATGGTGTTTAACGCTGAACTGTAAAACTGAAAACAGCATTTTAACATAAGCAAACAGCATTCCCCTTTCTAGTGTCCAGGTGAGCGAAACTGTGAAACTGCTGCTGTGGTTTGAGAGGAAGAACTCACTCAGGGTGGTGCAGTTAGAGGAAAATAATCACTTCAGCATGATGTCAGTGACTCCGCCTCCTCACACCTCTCACTAAAAGTTTAGATTAAAGATTAAAAAAGATTAAAATCCTTTAACAGGTCAGTTTTTTCCATCAGCACACAATGAGTAACTTTAATAGAGTTTAAAAGTCATTGTGATCGTTGCTGTAATTTTCTTTTCACAGACAAAATGTGAATTGTTCATCAAAAAAAAAATCTGAAATGCATAGGACGGTTATGCAAATCAGGTCATGAATAATTCATGAGCAGGCCATGGTCCAGAGCTTCTTATACGCAAATAAGACATGATGATTACAGCGAGGATTTAACACAACAGCTCATTAAAGCTTCCAGAACATCAACCTGGGTGTAGCTTTTAAACACACACACACACACACACACTTTCAACACCTAGAAATTACTGGTTCATTCATAAATATTGGCACCCTCAGCCCGAACATTTGAACTAGCACATGTGAAGAAGCAGCAGTCTCAGTGCTGTGTGTGTGTGTGTGTGTAGTTTACATCATTACAGAACACGCTGTCATCCCCGTGTTATTAAAAGCCATGTGCAGCGTCCTCCTCATTTCTGTCCCTGGAGTCTCCTGCAGCACTTCAGGGCTGAACACTGGCACGAGAACGGAGTCAAAAGCAGAAAATCTTCGCCGTGTGTTTGACCTCGTCTCCTCAAAACCGACCGCAATTCCCATCGCCTCTGTCCGTGTGTCAGGACGGGATTCTCGGAGAAGTCCGCTCTCACCATTTTAAACAATAAAGCTGCACAACGACAACGAACCAGGAGCTGCTGTTGAGTCTGAAATGATGAATAGGTTTGAGATGATCATTTTCTATTATTTTTACAGATGATTTATTCAGTTTTCAGACCTTTGACATTTCCTGGAGCTGATATGATGGACACTTCACACCAGTGTGCTTTTTTTCTAATGTTAGTATCTTTAATTTCACATTTTGATAATCAGTGTGATGAGATTTTACTCTATTAAAGGAAAAGTTCACTTCCAGAACAAAACTCTACAAATAATTTCCTCACCTCCTCGTCATCCAAGATGTTCATGTCTGTTTATGTCATGTCAGTTGATTTATTAATAGAAAGTGAAGTGAGGGTGTGCAAACTTTTGTGCCCACATATAATGCTGATATAATTTATACAAAAGTAGTAAAGTTTAGTAGAAACTCCTCATTAGTGCAGGAATGTCATTATCTTCCAGTCTGCTGTCATGATGTGAACACTTCCTGTTCACTTTGTATTTAATGTTTAAAGGAGAAGTTCACTTCCAGAACAAAACTCTACCGATCATCTCCTCCCTCCTCGTCCTCCAAGATGTTCATGTCTTTCTTTCTTCAGTGGTAAATAAATGATGTTTTTTGAGGAAACCATTTCAGGATGTTTCTCCATATGATGGACTTCAGTAGTGACCGTGAGTCTGACCTTCCAGAATGCAGTTTAAATGCAGCTTCAGAGAGCTCTAAACCTCCATCCCTTATCGACACACACCATCGGTCAGTTTCTTAGAAAAATAAAAAATTGTATATTTTTTAACCACAAAAGCTCGTCTAGCGCTAGCTCTGGGATGCGTATCCGCGACGTTACGTACTACGTCATCACGTGGAAAAGTCACGCATGATGTAGGCGGAGCTACAGACCCAGTGTTTACATAGCAAACGTGTAAAGATCAAGGAAGTGCAAATAAATCAAACACTCTTTACTAATAACGATTTCCATGTCCAGGGTAAACACACGAACTCACCATTTTAAACAAAAAACCGACACAAAGACATATAACTTTGGGTCATTCCACAAACAACAACTCCGGAGCGGTCTTCTTCTTCTCCACATGTGTAAACACTGGGTCTGTCATTTTTCCTCACAAAAAAAAATCATTTCTTTACCACTGAAGAAAGAAAGACATGAACATCTTGGACGACAAGAGTTTTGTTCTGGAAGTGAACTTCTCCTTTAAACATTAAATACAAAGTGAACAGGAAGTGTTCACATCATGACAGCAGACTGGAAGATAATGACATTCCTGCACTAATGAGGAGTTTCTACTAAACTTTACTACTTTTGTATAAATTATACCAGCATTATACGTGAGCACAAAAGTTTTTGCACACCCTCACTTCACTTTCTATTAATAAATCAACTGTTTCATATTTTTAATAGCAAGTGAATGCATCAGAAGAAGCTCTCTATACCTTCAGCACCATTAAAAACACCGGGGTCTATGAATATACATGAACATGCTAATTAGAAACGCCTTCCTGTTACTTCCACTGTCCTGGACTTAGCTTACTCTTTAACTATCTAGCAGGACGTTAGTCACAGACTTGACTTCACTAACTATTAACTATTACTGCTTGGAAAAGTATAAATGTTTTGAGCTCTGGTGATTGGTTTTATTATCAAAAGTTTAAAAAAAAAGAAAAAGAAAAGGTGAAATTATGAGTGTTTTATAGTTAGAGACTTTTTTTCTCCAATGTCTGGTGATTTGTTTGTGCTTCTATGTTTCTTTTTTGTTTGTTTGTTTGTTTATTTGTTGTTTCCTTTCTGAAAGATAATTGCTGTTAAACTCTGGGCTGTTAATTAATTAATTTATTTTTTTTATGAACTCGAGTTTGAAACTGTCAGTCTTTTAATTCATGATGAAATCCAGGGGGATGAAATCTGGTCTCCCAAATCTGGTCAGTGTGATGATTTAAAAAAGACGGCAAAGAGAAAAGCTGGTCCGAGCCAAAGGGGTGGAGCCTAAGTTCAATTTGATCATCACAAATTATAAATATAACATTTCTTATAACCACTTCTAATGAATTTGGTTTAGTAGCCAGCTGTCAGAGAGTTAGCGTTACTGCTAAAGCTAGCTGGCTACCGCTAGTGTTAACTCAGCTAATGTAGCCAAGCTAATATTTATAATGCAGTTTAGATCAGTATTTCAAGATAATTTGCCTCAAGTTTTACTGAATGTTTAACCCAAACCCCGCCCATTTTGTGTCCCAACATAATCTAAAACAAATCCAGATGTTTTGCTCGAGCTGTATGTGAATGTTTTCCAGTCTGTAATAAAATCAGAAAAAAACACAGAAGTAAAGTGCAGTGATATTAAACGATCTCATTCACTGAGATTCAGCTGAGAGCCGTGTGAAGATTTCAGAGAGCTCCGAGAGACGAGATTTCTCTCTCTCTCTCTCTCTCTCTCTCTCTCTCTCCCTCCCGCTCTCTCTCCCTCCCTTTCCCACCCTCTCTCTCTCTCCCTCCCTATATCTTTGTCTCTCTCTCTCTCTCTCTCTCTCTCTTTTCTTCTGATTGATTGGCTGTGAGAACTGAGCAGTATTTAGGATGTTTAAAAAGACGTTGATCTGAGAAAGCTTTGAGCTCTGAAGTGATGATCCACATCGAGATGTGAGTCTGATCACAGAGGAGACGTCACACTGAGACACTAATCCCATCTGAAGAGGGCTGAAGACTCGTGAACAAGCCGACTGAATTCAAGTATTAAATAATCACATGAATAAAATATCTTTATATTGTGATTATTGTGTGATTAAGGTGTTAATCATTACATTCTGTCTGTTAAAACATCTGTCTTCATTTATCCACATCTGTATATTCTTTATTCGCATCTGTATATTTGTTTATTCACATCTGTATGTTTTTATTCACATCTGTATACGTGTTTATTCACATCTGTATACATGTTTATTCACATCTGTATATGTGTTTATTCACATCTGTATATGTTTTTATTCACATCTGTGTACATGTTTATTCACATCTGTATACATGTTTATTCACATCTGTATACGTGTTTATTCGCATCTGTATACATGTTTAATCACATCTGTGTACATGTTTATTCACATCTGTATACAAATTCAAATTTTATTTGTCACATACATTTACATACACAGTACGACATGCAGTGAAATGTTTTTTCACGACTGTCCGGCATGTAAACATTTATAAAAAGTATTGAGAAAGAGATCCATAAAAAATAAAGATAAAAATAAAACTAGAGTATCTTAAAAGTATAAAAATAGAAAATAAAGTAAAGTAAAATATAATATAGATAAATAAAAATAAAATAAAATATGAAAATATAGGTGTAAATAAGAATATAATATAAATAAAAAATAAAATATGAAAATAGGTGTAAAATTATGAAAAATATGAAAATATTTGTGTATACATGTTTATTCACATCTGTATATATGTTTATTCACATCTGTATCTATGTTTATTCACATCTGTATATATGTTTTTATTCACATCTGTATACATGTTTATTCACATCTGTATACGTGTTTATTCACATCTGTATACGTGTTTATTCACATCTGATGGCATTTGGTTGATCAGCTTTGTTGTGCAGTTTGTTGGACTAAAACAGATGTTTTTATTGATTTTTTTTTTCAGTCTTGTTTTCTTGGGAAAAAATGATATTTGAACAATTTAAAAAAATTGAAGATTAAATCCTAACAGTGAAAAACTTTAAGTGTTTAACAGTGAAAGTGATTCAGAGTCAGTGTGTGTAACACTGAGAGGGAAACATTTCTTCACTTTATTCACAGGATTATTAAACGCATGTCCACTTTTCCTCTACTACTGAGAGAAGGTCCACTCTGAAGGCCAGTCAGTTCACTGTGGCCGCTTGGGGTCAGGACCTCATTAAGATCTATTATAAAAATCGTTTCAGCCACAACAGCATCGTTAGTGTCACACTGAGACAAAATCAATTCAAATCATAAAACCTGGCTTTTTTCTCCAGAGACGTGATGATGATGATGATGATGATGGAACCTGCAGCTGTAGAGTGAAGAGCTCACAAAAAACAGAAATTATTTCCAGGTCCTCCACTTCCACAGGCTCGAAAGTAACTGGACATGATTAAACATTTTAATACACAGATCCTGTGCTGAAATGAGAAGCTGATGTCTGGAGCTCATGGACGTCACCACATGCCCAGTTTCCTCCCTGGAGATGTTTAGTCAGATCAGTGTGTGTTTGTGCATCTTTCTGCCTCCAGTGAGTGAAAGCAAGCTTAGGTGCAGTGAGGTCATCAAACATCTTGGTTTATTATCAGAATATCTGGATCATCTGTTTAACAATGTGGTAATGATGATGTGATGCTTTGGATCATCAGCTATTCCTTCCCATTTCCATACTCCTCAGTTCCCATCACTCTAACACTCTGATAGGAGTTCATCTTGGTTTCATCTCTAAAGAATCATGTTCCAGATGTCTGCAGGCTTTTTTTTTTTTACATGTTTTCTAGTGAAGTCTAAAAATCTAAAGTTCTCCTGTTCTTGAGTGGTATTGTATTTATTTACATCATGAGGGTGTTTCCTAATTGTTGACTTGATGATGATGAAGCTCCTACCTTCTCCATAGTGTTCTTGACTAGATGTTGTGAAGGGGTTGGTCTTCACTATGTACAGAACTCTGCCCTGAATCATCCACTTTAACTCCTGTAAACTCATCACCTTTGGGTTAATTTCATGGTTTTGAGACTGAAATCAGCTGGTGATCTGATTCACACAGCAAATCTGAGGAGGTTTAGTTTGGGGGAATTTGGGAGGTAGGTGTGGTCAGTGATTTGTAATAAACACTCTAGGTGAACGTTCTCTGTTGGTTCAATTGAATATGTTCTGATCACAACTCCATGACTATCTGCAGCATTTTGGAAACATTACAGTCGGCAACCTGGAAGTTTTTTTTTTTTTTTTTACCTTGCCTACATGACAGCACGTCCCACCCTCTGCTAACGAGCACATGCTAAAATGTTTTAGTGTTCAGGAGCTAACACATTTGGCCGTCCTCCTGTGCTCCTGAAAGATACTGTTTATCATACAGGTTCACATTTACATCCTGAGCAGCTTCAGACAGCCTTCATCACCAATGAACATCTAAACAAAGAAATTTGAAAGTGACTGAAAGCTGCATAAAGGTTTATTTCATCTTTCTTTTGTCCAAACCTGTAGAAGATAACAAACTGGACAGATAAGACTCTATATAACTTGGAACAAACACAACCCCACTGATGGATCAGCTTAGAGAGAGATAATTCACTCCACTGCACTGATTAAAGCACTAATGTGATCTATCTGAAGAATTAGCTCTTTAACTAGCACAGCTCTGTAACTGGTGATAAAACAGCTGACTTCCCAGTGTGGCCACTTCTTCTTTCTGGACCTGCCTGACCTATCCAGACGCTCTACCCCTGATTCGAGTCTCGTGGCTTGGTGGTGTTCACTGCTGCTGTGAATAGATCTGCGTGGACAGACTGTGACCCAGGGGACTGCTGTGGATAGAACCACATGGAGACTATCACACTGTCTCTAAACGGCCATTGCATCGGTCAGCTTTCAGCAGGAAGGAATTAGTGCCTATAGTCTATAATGACCTCAGGAACTACACTGTCCTATTAGTTCCCCAGGAGATCTTGGTTGCTGTTGTAGAAAGGATATTATTTACATTTACATTATTTCCTTTCCAGTGTCACCCAAATGAGGATGAGGTTCTCTTCTGAGCCTGGTTCCTCTCAAGGTTCCTCAGATCATCTACGGGAGATTTTCCTCACCACCTTAGGTATATAGTTCTGTTTTCTTTTATCAGTCTAATGACATCCTCCTTCACCTTCATCAGCAGGATCTCTGACATCTCAACACTTTAAATCAACTTCAGATCTTTCATGACCTTAATGTGGTGTAACATCTGCAACAGCTGACCAGGAAACTGCTTTTCAGTCAACTGTCCAATTACCTGAAGGAACTCTGAAAAGAACCCGGTCTGTAATTCCTAGCATTAACTAGAGTTAACGTAATATTTACACTCCTCGATTTAAAGCTGAAAGTCTACACTTCAATCACATCTTTATCTTTTTTGTGGCTGTGAAGCTGCAGTGAGTCATTACTGGCACTAAAGCGTTTTTATACGAGCGGCGTGGATGGAGACGTGCCCAGTGTAGCGGCGGTGTTTTAGCTGAGGTGTAGAAGCAGCAGTGAGAGAAAGGGAAGGTGTGAGAGGAGGTGATGTTTGGAATAAACGAGGACATGACGAGCTGCTGCTTTTCCACAGATTCAACAGAGCAGCAGTGACACTAAAAGATGTTTAAAATTTAAAAAACCTTCTCTTGGACACACACACACACACACACACACACACACACACACACTGCAGTGCTAAATTAGTTTCACCTTCTCCATCACGCTGAAACAATAATGAGCCATTGTGCTAGCGACTGAACCCCGCTGTGAAACTTTCATGAGCTCTGACTACATCTCTAAAATCTCTAACCATGAATCTCTAATCACAGAACCAACCCAAGGTTCCTCGGTACTCAGGGTGACACCTACAACATCACGACAAACAAACTGGAAAATCAGGAGCTAGCGCTGCTCCAGGGACAGCGTGGAGTTTGCTTGCTCTGCTGCTCTCGCATTATCTATTTACGAGTGCATTTATTTTTTCACATCCTGGTTCTTTACCTTCTACTTAGTTCTGCACAAGGTCCCAAATCCTAGGGTTCCAGTGTCAGTGGTTCCAACTGCAGAACTAATAGCATTAGAGGCGGGGTTAAGATCATGGGTCTGTACTGATTGGTCAGCCTCGTCAGCTGTGTTTTAGCTTCAAAAAGCTAAACAACACATAACAACACCTAGGAAAGAAAAGGTTCATCAAAGGTTCTTAAGATGATTTAGGGTTTCTTAAGAGGAATAACCTTCTCTGTACAAGGTACAAGGTTCTGCAGATATAAGAATTTAACCCAGAAGAATAAACCGAAGCACTATTTATGGTGCTTAAACCTGAGAAGATTTGGAATCCTTAAGGGTTCTTGAGTTGTTCCTCCAGGAGAACCCTAAAATATTCTCTATAGGACCCTACAGCAGAGTATATTCTCATCAGCATAAGATCCAGATAGAACCTTTTACTGTACAAAAAAGGTCAAACCTGGAACCCCAAAGTGTTCCTGGTGCTCTGCTGGAAGCCCTAAATGTTCCATATAGAACCAAACAACAGAATGTTCTCTATTATAAAGGGTAATAGAACCCATTTATTTAGCGAAGACTCTTCAAGCATTCAGAGAACCAATCCATTTCTTTCTCAGGTTGTAGTTATATCAGTCTTTGTACACTTTGATAGACTTAATGGTTCTTCAGTTCCACATCTAGAGGAACTCGTAAAGGTTAGATGTACAACAGTGTAGTTAATGATCCAAAGGAGATCCAAAGGAGAAAATTTTATAAGGTTAAGAACCATGTTGAAAACATTTTTCCTAGAAAATGTAACTGGACTCTTTAATGTTCTGTGTAGTACCCTATAACACAGAGGTTCCCCAGCAGATAAAGACAAATTATAAGCATTTTGAAGAACCTTCTTATTTATATCCTTGTCCCCCTTGAGTATCCTTGTTTGATCAGGAACTCTGGAATTCTGAAAGGTTATTCAGTTAAACCTCTGAGGAAACACATGAAGGTTCTCTGTAGAACCACAAACTAGCATGTTTAGTGCTAAAAAAGTGGACTAGAACCATTTTAGGAGAATGCAGTGTTAGTTAATTTCCTTCAAACTGTAAAAAACAACTCTTTATATCCATTCTTATAGAATACAAAACCTTTAAAGGTTCTAGGTAGAATTCTAGAACAAAGTGCTTTCCCTATCGTATAAGGACCCAAGTAGAACTAATAATAACGTAATAAACACTTGAGACAAATCTCCTGAAGAACCCTTTCTTGAGTGTATACACACACACAGAGAAGTGCGTTAAATGCTCTACTCAGGGTGCTGTTCATAGAACCGCTAAAGGTTCTATCGAAACTTCTACAAACAGATCGGTCCCCTTGAAGACCCTAAATCTCCGGCAGAACCCGTGAGGCTGCGCTGTGCAGCTCAGATTAAAGTGTGTGTGTTGAAGCTAATCATCTGTTCAGTGAGTAAATGTTGTGAAATCATTCTGATTTATTTGGAATGAATATTTCAGAGTTGTTTTAATGCAGCTGATGATGTTCAATAATGTTCTGTGTTTCTCAGAGTCGAGCCTCGGGGCACAATCACCATCTCCCAACCCCGCTGTAGGGTTTTTCAGAGCGAAGCAGAACCCGAGCCGTGCTGGAATACTAATCAGGACACTAATCTCTCCCAGGAGTTAATTAGGATTCTAGAGAACAAAAAAAGGCGTCACCTGCTTGATTGAAGTGCTGATCGCTGCGTGTAAGTGTTTGACTCGATTGACCCGAGTTTAAAATAAGAGCATGGAGCAGCGAGGAGGCGGGGTCTAAACACGACCTGTCCCTGCCGTTATTAACCAAGGAGTGCTGTAATCTTTTTAATCACTTCCTGTTTAAAGTAAGTTTGGCTTCAGGGGGAAATTAAATCACGATAAGGAGGAAAGAAACGTCTCGGAAATCATCACAGACCAGAACGAAGCTCGCTCTTTTATTGTAATTTTCAGAAGAATCTCATGTTGGTGATGTGATACGGCTCGTCACCTCACAGCGCGGCGAAGCCATCAGATCGATCTTCTCAACAAGCCTTGGACACCAGCCTCCTTTCATCCTCCAGCCGTTCTGACTCGAATACCTCGAGAAGCTCAGAGTCAGCGGCCTTGACCCACATTACAAGGGAAAGAGATGCTAAGCGCCACAGAAAATGCACAAGTCAGTGATGATGTGAGAGAAAATAAAAAAAGGAAAAAATTTCCATTTTCAGGAATAAAGGCAGCAAACGGTTCCTTTCTTTCGTCTTTCAAGAGAAAATCTTCTGTACTTTCAGTGTTTCTCCTGATAGCTTTAAAATCTTTACACCAATAATCTGACTGTCAGGACCTTAAGTACTAGAGTCCAGAAAGGGTTCTACAGTACTTAGATCTCTTTCTAATGGAGGACCACTCTGTCTCAGGATTTAACATAGAGCCTTTAAGGGTTCTCCAGAGGGACAAACAAGAAGTTTAAACAAAGTTTTAAGAATATGTACATTGTGTGGATTTCTACAGATGATACTTTAAAATCCATCTTTAAATGATTCTGAAGGTTCTAATTTGGAACCTGGTTTGATGTAGATGCATTCTTTTGCTTCTTTATCACACTTGCAAGGCTCCACATAGAACCTTTAAGAGTTCCCCAGGACCACAAGTGTAGAACCACTGAGTGTTTTCTACAGACTGAGGCTAACTAACAGAATGAATATAGAACCTTTACGTGTTATAGACAAGTGTGAGTGAGTTAACTGACAAATCTACAGTCTTTAGGAGAAGGTTCTGCAGCTCACTGCTGAGTTCTTCAGTTTCTCCTGAGAACCCATGAACATTTCACTCAGAACCCTAGAGCAGAGGTTCTCCTGTCTGGTCCAGCCTGGTACCTTCATTTCTGTGTGTTTGTGTGTGTGTCTGTGTGTGTGTGTGTCTGTGTGTCTGTGTGTGTAGCTGTGATGGATTCAGTGTAATTAGCCTTTAATTAAAGAGCTTGTGAAAGTTTTATTGGCGCGAGGTGACGGAATGCACATGTGCTCCTGCTGATTAAATAAAAGATGAGACCTAATTGATTAAGTAGAATTCGTTAAAATGTCAGGAGGAGAATACTGCACATCAGCGCTGGACACCGTCATGCTAACTGTCCAATCACGTGGCTGAACACTGGTGATGTCATCAGGGAGAAGGGAACGTCATTAATCCTCCTTTATAAATGTAGATCTTTTTTGTGGGTGGGTGGGGGTCCACAAAAATAGCTATGAATGAATAATTAACAAGAAGAAAATAATTTTAATTTTATCATGTTAGCAAGCTTTCACAAGCTAATAGATGTCTGCTAATCTCATAGCTAGCAACATAACTGTAATAATAAAGAATAATTACTGTAATAATAAATGTATTAAAATACCTAATTAGCTATCAAAGCTAACACACAGTGAGAGACATCAAGCTATTGTCACGTCACACAGAGAGACTGAACACTGGAGGGAGCCCTCTCCCGAATTCTCGTTTCCGGTTCCCACACACATAAAAGGGACTCATTCACTTCATACTATGCGAAGTATCGTTCCTTTGAGTACGTTCCAAGCCTTGCTGTTTGTTGCCTTGCTATAATCTGTGTTTTGACCTAGTTTTGTGACCTCGATCTTATTTAGCCTTGAGATTTGGATTTCCTGGTTTTGACCTGTCTGCTCCGCTTCTGACTACGTTTTTTGCCTGCTGTGTTTGGTTTAATAAATCTGCACATGGATTCCGACACTTCTGCCTCCGGCGCTTCCTTACAGCTATGCAGATAGCTCAGGCTAACAAACACAGCATATGAGACATACCTGGGTTAGCTTGTTAGCACCAGAAGCTAACTTTAGCTCACAGACATTTAAGAGTGAGTCCTAGCAATCGTGAACTTTTAAATAAAAATGATCCTAGCAACACCGTGAGCGCTAATGCTAGTGAACACTAATGCTAGTGAACACAAGTTAAACTGCTTCGTAGTTGTGTTCATAATTTAAAAATAACGACAATCAAGAAGGAATCTACGAGTCGAAAACCCTGTGTGAAGTGATTCATATGAGTTCATTCAGCTAAATGATTCCCTGACTGATTCCCTGACCAATTCATTCAGATGCTCTCAAGGTTTTTTCCCCAAATTGATATTCAAGCAGCTTATTTAAAGTGTTGTGAACCCGAGTAACCCCGGCGGCCGCCGTGTGGAGGTGTTTCTTACAAAAAAAAGTGATTTGCTTTAAAACAGTGTGAGTGGCAGATTAATGGTGCTGCGTTTGACAGGCGGATCGTCTGAAATGAAAATGAGTCAGTGCGACTTTCAGCCCTCTCATCTCACAGGTAACGAGTGTGAGGAAGAACACGGCAACACTTCCTCTAAGGGTTAGGCTCATTATTGTGAGAAAGATGAAAAAATTCAATGTTTTTATTTCTATCACAGGAAATTAATTCGTGTAAATAATAACGGCTTTGGCTCAGAGTGGTGTTTTGGTGATGATTGATGAACGTGAGCCCACAAACTCGTTCTGCTCATGGCACCTGATCATTAACCGGCTTCTGCGTGGGAGAGTGAAACGCTAAAGTCCAGACTAGTTCATACTTTTCCACCAGGATTCAGAGATGTAGAAAACGCGAGCTGACCATTTCCACAGACACAACGACACTGACGTTGATTCAGCGAATCAGTGAATCACTTTAGAAAGCACTTTCCCCCACTCTGGAGTGGCACATGTTATATGAGTTCAGTTAAATGACTCACTCACTGATTTACTCAATTGCCTCAATTAATATTCATCTCAAACAGCTAAAGCACCATGAAAATCTTTAGTTATTTAATCATTTAGGTTAAGATTAAATGCTGCACTGTAATTTGTTCATTTGATGAACAAAAGGATTCCCTGACTCAAGAATAAAAATGAGTCACTCACTCAGCATTAAATGATTCACTGACTCAACAACAAAACACTTTACAGAATCAAAATCAAAATGATTCACTGAACCAGCACCAAGATTATTCACTGACTCAACACCAAAATGCTTTACAGAATCAAAATCAAAATGATTCACTAAACCAGCACGAAGATGATTCACTGACTCAACAACAAAAATGAGTCACCCACTCAGCATTAAATGATTCACTGACTCAAAAACAAAACACTTTACAGAATCAAAATCAAAATGATTCACTGAACCAGCACCAAGATGATTCACTGACTCAACAACAAAAAACTTTACAGAATCAAAATCAAAATGATTCACTGAACCAGCACCAAGATGATTCATTGACTCAACAAAGAGGCAAAATGATTCACTTAAAAAAAATATGAACAAAATGATTCACAAAAGACTCGACTCTGACTCAGAGTCAGTGAATAATTTTGTTTGGTAAAGATGGAATCACTTTATTCACTAAATTATAAATCTGAATAAAATCACTGATAGATGAAATAAAAAACAGCTGTGAAGAGAATAATGAATCAAATGATTAAATGATTCATAAATGATTAAACTCATTCTAATATGACTCACAAACTGAAGCCTAGTGTGTTTCTGACCAGCGGCTGATTCGGTGGCATTGTGGTGAAAGATGACCAACGACAAAGTTGTGAATAAACTCTCAGAGTATGAGCGCTGTGAGGACGCGTGACGCTCGTTTAATCCACCAACAGGAAGACAGGAAACAGATACGCTAGCAGCGATGGTTTCAGTGTTTCAGTGTAAAACTGGCTTCATGTTTTGTCTTAGCTGTGACTGAGTGAACTCACTGAGGTGGACGGTGAGATCAGCAGACAGACGTTTGGTCATTAATGTAAAGGTAAATCTTCAGGTTGTAGTCTTTTATCCTATAACTTGTAAGTCATTGTGAGTTTTGACGGACGTATCGGACTCGTCTCGCACCCTCGGCCTTTTACAAAGCAAAAAAAAATACCTTACAAAAATCCGCTCTGATTTGTCACGACATCAAAATTCAGATCTGAGCCTCGGGCTGAAAGTCATTGCATGTGTTTTTTTTTCACCCTAACAATAAAATTCACTTTTAGCGCCCTTGCGGCTCTCCGAGTGGCTCGTATGATATATATTTCATTTTACG
>NC_080736.1:945000-977500 GCF_019097595.1 Hemibagrus wyckioides | reverse complement strand
CTTTGTGTTTTCTGGAGGTTTTGATAAACGACAGCGCTAATCAGACAGACGTTTCGGCGAGTCTCGTTAACAAATTATTCATGAAGAGTAAACAACAGAGCAGCTCGAGCGTTGCTTCATTTTCTGCCTGAACAAAAGCTTTATAGATGTCAAATATTTACAGTTGTTTATGAACGCAGTGAATCTAATCTACACACAGCTCTGTGATCAGACTGGAGTCTGATGTTCAACCTCATGGGTTAATATCCGGAATAACGGACAACTTCCTGTAGAATGTTATTATGTGAATCTGATCTTTATTCATCTCTACGTTCAGGAGAAGAAGATTGAGATCGAGGTATTAGAAAAAAAAATCAATCAAAAAAATCAAACTGAAAATGGAGATAAATTGAGAATCCAGAACAATAGATGCTGAGCTCGATGAGACACAAAGACAAAGGCAGAGAGCCAGAGCAAAAGTAAACACCCCCCCCCCGGTGTGAATCACGCCGAGGTTCCTGCTGTTCTGCAATCAGCCGTTCCATTGGAGCTGAATCAGAGCTGAGGGATGAAGCAGGATGGCGCATGATGGAGGATGAAACGTTCCTCACGTCACACTGACTCTCAGGAGCTCATAGACACCGATTGGTGCAATTCATCCTGACGCTGCACACGTTATACGCCAAGTGTCTCGTACACGTGCGTCACGCTGTACTAATCACGCTTGGAAAGGTCCTGAAAAACTCTTCGGTTTCTCTACAATCTGCTTCATGAAGACTTTACTCTGTAGAACAGGCAGAAGGCGGAGCAGCTACAGCACCAGCGTTTATCCTTCTCCACACTCACTCCCAACACACACTCGTCTTTTATAACCTTCAAGCTAGAATGAAATCAGCCGGGACTCTGGAGTGTTCGAGTGTTTGGGGTGAAGTTTGTCCAAGTGTTGAGCATTTTGCACACTAATTGACCTTTGACCTCCGACTGAAAGGGACTACAAGGACGCCATTTAACACGGAGCAGTTTAAAGTCCCTCCATCCATCAGAGGACTGACGGCGTGTCAACAAGCTCTCAATGACACTGTGTGTGTGTGTGTGTGTGTGTTAAAAATCAGGCACAAAGAAAAAAAAATCAAGCAAAACAAACAAAATCCTGCAGCTGTTTCTACACACACAATAACACCTTCACAAGAACACACACACACACACAAACACACAAACACACACATTCTAGCACTGTGTAAATAAAAAAAATAAAAAAACAATAAGAAAAATAAACGATCCACCAGGATGTGATAAAGTGGGTAATTTCATGCTGCAGTGTGTGAGTTATTGAGAGCTCGTCACGCTAATTTGTAAAATTAGACTTCTACATCATCTTTATTTTAGACTGCATGTCTGTTAGTCGGCTATGTTCCAATCCCACACACTCACACTCCCGCACTGGACACTTTACACTTTTCCTTTAGTGAAGTGTCTCTGACTGACTGGAGACACGTTAAGCTGTCTTTATTCGTCACATCTACATCACTGCACAGTGAAATTCTTTCTTCACATAGCCTTGGACATTGGGGTCAGAGCACTGGGTCAGCCATGATGCAGCACCCCTGGAGCAGCGTTGGTTGGGAGCCTTGCCCAAGGGCCCAACAATGGCAGCTTGGTGGTGCTAGGGCTTAAACCCCAATCTTCCGGTCCATGACCAAGAGTCTTAACCACTTGAGAACATGAAGTCTGAGAACATAGAACCCTGAAGACACAATGTCCTGATAAAACAGGACCCTGAGAGCATGGAATTTCAAAACACAGGGCCCTGAGAACATCCTGGAACATCTACAACCCTGAGAGCAAAGAACCCTGACAAAAACAAACAGCTCTGAAAACAAGGAACTTGTGAACATAAGGACCTAGAGAACATGCAAACTCCAGAACATCATGTAATGTGACAAAGAATCTCTAGAACCTTGAGAATGTGCAACCTGAAACCGCACAACCTCCTGATTCAGACGTTGTGGAAACACGAAGTGAATAAGGTGTACATGCGTCTTTACAGCACGTCGTTTATTCTAGCATAATTCTGCACATTAATATTCGCATTTCTTTAACCGGAGAACCCGTGGAAAGGAACGCAAATGATTTATGCGTGGCCCGGGGGGAATTAACACATGCTAATGAATTCACACACAGAAGCCAAACAGCCTGGTGTTAGATCTGTGTAGCGTATGCAGGCTTTCACTCCGGCTGTGTGTGCTGACGAGGACCAGCGTTCTGACCGCAGTTCAGGAACAAAAGGCCTCGTCATTTATTTAAAGCCTTTCTGCATGAAGATGGACGGGTTCTGTGGTTCTGTGGGAAGTGCTGTGTATTGTCTAGCAGACGTAAAACAAAGCAACAGGATGTTACAGGACAAATGAAGTTCCTCAGATGAGCAGAGAAACTTCTATAAAATCAGAGCAGGAACAAGACCAGTTACTTTGATTTACACCTCTGAGACAGAGACAGTGTGTGTGTGTGTGTGTGTGTGTGTGAATGCGTGTGTGTACATATATATATACACTATTCACAAAAAGTTAAGGATGTTTGGCTTTCAGGTGAAATTTCAGGATGCACCTAAAATGCACTATAACCTTTACAGGTGAACCCAAGTGTCACGTCAGACCATTCGAAACCATTTACAACAGCATGGTCTGTGTGCTAGACGACCTGCAAGGGTACCTGACCACACCCCCAGGCACAGGCATCGGGCCAGGGAGCATTTACGCTGGACGAGGGACCGGTGGGCCTCAGTGCTGTTCTCTGATGAAAGTCGATTCACGTTGAGCAGAAATGATGGCCTTGAGATGTCAAGGAGAGCGCTATGCATCAGCCACTGTTGTGGTGGTGTTACAGTCTGGGCAGGTGTGTCCACTCAATACAGAACTGCCCTACATCTTGTGAATGGTACAGTGACAAGCCAATACTACCTGAATAACATCATTAATCCAGTCATTGTGCCCCTGCATGAACAACACAGGTCTAATTTCATCTTCATGGACGACAATGCTCCAGCTCATCGAGGTCGCATCATTAGGGAACGGCTGCTGGAGGCTGGGGTTCCTCAAATGGAGTGGCCTGCACTTTCTCCAGACCTGAATCCCATAGAAAACCTCTGGGATCAGCCGAGTCGCCGTGTAGAGGCTCGTAACCCCGCACCCCAGAACCTCAATGACCTGAGGGCCGCCCTTCAAGAAGAGTGGAATGCCATGCCTCAGCAGACAATAAGTCGACTCGTGAACAGCATGAGACGTCGTTGTCAAGCTGTAATTGATGGTCAAGGGCACATGACAGATTATTGAGACATTGAGATTTTTTGTTGTGGTATACCCACCACTGTTGTTGGATTTTGTTTCAATAAATTGTTTGAGATGAGGAAATCACCATTGCAGCTTCTACTTAAATGCCCTACTTTCATGATATAATATCACTGTAGTGTGAACTTTTTACATTTTCCATAAATTTCACCAAAAAGCCAAATATCCTTAACCCGTAGCATATATATACACTATATTGCCAAAAGTATTCGCTCACCCATCCAAATAATCAGAATCAAGTGTTCCAGTCACTTCCATGGCCACAGGTGTATAAAATCAAGCACCTAGGCATGCAGACTGTTTTTACAAACATTTGTGAAAGAATGGGTCGCTCTCAGGAGCTCAGTGAATTCCAGTGTGGAACTGTGATAGGATGCCACCTGTGCAACAAATCCAGTCGTGAAATTTCCTCGCTCCTAAATATTCCACAGTCAACTGTCAGCTGTATTATAAGAACGTGGAAGTGTTTGGGAACGACAGCAACTCAGCCACGAAGTGGTAGGCCACGTAAACTGACGGAGCGGGGTCAGCGGATGCTGAGGCGCATAGTGCGAAGAGGTCGCCAACTTTCTGCAGAGTCAATCGCTACAGACCTCCAAACTTCACGTGGCCTTCAGATTAGCTCAAGAACAGTGCGCAGAGAGCTTCATGGAATGGGTTTCCATGGCCGAGCAGCTGCATCCAAGCCATACATCACTAAGTGCAATGCAAAGCGTCGGATGCAGTGGTGTAAAGCACGCCGCCACTGGACTCTAGAGCAGTGGAGACGCGTTCTCTGGAGTGACGAATCGCGCTTCTCCATCTGGCAATCTGATGGACGAGTCTGGGTCTGGCGGTTGCCAGGAGAACGGTACTTGTCTGACTGCATTGTGCCAAGTGTAAAGTTTGGTGGAGGGGGGATTATGGTGTGGGGTTGTTTTTCAGGAGCTGGGCTTGGCCCCTTAGTTCCAGTGAAAGGAACTCTGAATGCTTCAGCATACCAAGACATTTTGGACAATTCCATGCTCCCAACTTTGTGGGAACAGTTTGGAGCTGGCCCCTTCCTCTTCCAACATGACTGTGCACCAGTGACCAAAGCAAGGTCCATAAAGACATGGATGACAGAGTCTGGTGTGGAGGAACTTGACTGACCTGCACAGAGTCCTGACCTCAACCCCATAGAACACCTTTGGGATGAATTAGAGCGGAGACTGAGAGCCAGGCCTTCTTGTCCAACATCAGTGTGTGACCTCACAAATGTGCTTCTGGAAGAATGGTCAAAAATTCCCATAAACACACTCCTAAACCTTGTGGACAGCCTTCCCAGAAGAGTTGAAGCTGTTATAGCTGCAAAGGGTGGACCGACGTCATATTGAACCCTATGGATTAGGAATGGGATGTCACTTAAGTTCATATGCGAGTCAAGACAGGTGAGCGAATACTTTTGGCAATATAGTGTATATATATATATATATATATATATATATATGTGTGTGTGTGTGTGTTTCAGCCTGCATTAATACTCTACAGATCTATTGGATTCTCACTCACTGTGAGACAGAACATAGCTGAAAAAGACGAGTAAGTCACTGTGATTGGCTGAGCTGTGATTGGATTGGATTGAATATCAGAACCTGATGACCCTATAATAAAATAATTAGAAGAATTAAACAGGAACTAAATGAAATAAATGAATGAAGAGAAGCAGCGTGTCAGAGTGAGGTGTTGGAGCTCACAGAGCAGTGTGTCACACGAGTTTAAGTGGATTATCCACCTGGATGTATTTTTATTTAGATCGACTTTGCTGGATTTATGGCAGCAGTCTGGGATTTTCTCACTTAACTGGAATGTCAGGAAAATGATGAAAGTTGTCTGGAAGTTTGACGGCATCCAGTTTAGCTCCTAATCCCAGCGTTATTAGTGTCCGCGTGTTATTTCTGATGCTATTTCCATCCTGAGACTCAGCAGGCCGTCGTTTCCTGATGGAAGGAGAAGAGAAATGTTGTGGATATTTTCATGTGTGTGTGTGTGTGTGTGTGTGTGTGTGTGTGTGTGTGTGTGTGTTGAAGTGTTCGAGTTCCTCCTCTATAGGTGTTCATGTAGGTGGAAGGTGTTTGTGCTGCCAGTTAATCTGCGGGACGCACATTTTCTCACCACCATCCTTCTTTTTGTTTGCATTCCTCCCACTCCTCCCTTTTTTAAACCCTTTTTCACACCGCGTGTATAAAAGCAAGCTGTCGCAGGGTCTTCATGCTCCTGTCTTCACACAAGGACGAGGACACACACATCTTTCTCTTCAACTCTCTCTCTATATATACCCGTTTCATTACCTTTCTCTCTCTCTCTCTCTTTCTACCTCTGTCTCATTACCCCCCTCTCTCTCTCTCTCTCTCTTACTCTCTCTATCGGTGGATTTAAATGAGCTAAGTGAGTAATGGTAGTGTTTAGTGATGCATGAGTTGTGAGTGCTGAAGGGAAGCAGACTTTGGGTTCCTCGTTACAGGTGTTTGGCTCTAAACAGACACATCTGGACGACTTCCTGAGCAAGAAATAGAGAAAATAAATAAATGAAATCATTTCCAGGCCTGTTTGCTTGTAAAGCGAAGAGAGCAGCACTGAGAGGTTGCTGCGAGGTTTCTGGGCGTCAATTATGATCATGAGGGATTATTTATTTTCTCCTCCTCTCTCGGACCTGGACGAGGCGAGTGTCACGGTGCGGAGCGCTGGCGCTGCTAAACGCTACACTTTAGTCTGAGATAAAGTGAAAAACAGATGTATCGGCGCTGGCCTGGAGATTTGTGTGAACATTTTTGTATTGATCTCGAAAACACAACGATCACACTGGGTATTACTGAAAGTCTCGGAAATCAGAGATTACATTAGCAAGCACTCTAATGCTTCCTCTGCTCCTGAAAAGGTAGTTTATGAGGAACAGGAGAAAAATCATCACAGCTGCAGAAATCTCCAGCGGCTTCTCGCTGTTGTTAGAGGTTTTTTGCTTGTTTTCTTATAGTGAAAATATGCAGCTTTGTACACAAAGAAACTATACACTCTTAATAAATGTCCTGATCTAACAGTTAGCATGAACCTGCTAAACGCTAGCAGGCTCGCTTACATTTTACTGCCAAATATTTAAATCTTTATTTTTTCTCTAAGAATCTAATCCTGTCACAAGATACCATTGTTACTATGACAACCATCATCATCACTAATGTTCATTAGCTAGCTAGCTTCTTCTTCTTCATCATCATCTTCTACAAAGCTGCAAAAAACTTTGTTGTGTATACAAATTAATATACAGTGAAAGGAACTCTTAATGCTTCAGCTTCATACCAAGACATTTTGGACAATTTCATGCTCTTTGTGGGAACAGTTTGGGGATGACCCCTTCCTGTTCCAACATGACTGCACACCAGTGACCAAAGCAAGGTCCATAAAGACATGGATGAGTGAGTTTGGTGTGGAGGAACTTGACTGTCCTGCACAGAGTCCTGACCTCAACCCCATAGAACACCTTTGGGATGAATTAGAGTGGAGACTGTGAGACAGACCTTCTCGTCCAACATCAGTGCCTGACCTCACAAATGTGCTTCTAGAGGAATGGTGAAAAATTCCCATAAACACACTCCTAAACCTTGTGGAAAGCCTTCCCAGAAGAGTTGAAGCCGTTATAGCTGCAAAGGGGCGGGACAACTCCATATTACATTCATGTGCATGGAAAGACAGATGTTCCAGTTTTGGCCTGGCTCACGAGTCCAACCCCTGAAAAACAACACCTGAATTCAATGATTTGGAGGGGTGTCACAAAACATTTGGCAATATAGCATAGTTATATAAATCTATTAAGATGATTGATAAAGGAAATAAAGCTATGTGGATTTTCAGGAATGTTTTCAGAACTGAGACTCTTCAGAACTCCCGAGTGTAAAGTCCAGAGATTTCTGCACAGAGGCAATGAAAGAGGAAGCCCAGGGCCGCTTCGCTCACTGTAACCACAAACTTTTTTATTTTTTTATTAAAGCTTGTAAATCTATTTGGGTTACTGCGCCGGACCTCTTAAAGGAGCCGCTCCTCGTCCGGGTCTGGTTTCGTTCGCACGCCTCGGCCCCTCATCCTTTAAAGCGGCTTAATTGGTTCTGCGCTGATCTGGAAGAGGCAATTACTCCATAAAAGAGAAGGAGGAGGGTGTGCTGTAAACCGAGGCGTCCTAATCCACCAAACTGATGCTGACTTGAAAACAGCTGCATGTGGCAGTAATTAGCGGTGTAATGGCTTTATTATTAACACTGAAAGACTCAAAGTGAAGATTTAGGAAAAGACGAGGCGTCTGTGAGGTAGAGCGAGGTAGAGCGGATCAGAGGAACACGCTGAGAGGTTCCTTTAAGAGAACCGGCTCTCCTTCTCTGTGTGGAAAGCCAGGAAGGGCAGGAAAGGCTGAGGTCACTGGGCTGTTTTTAAGCCACAAAACACACATCATGAATTTCTGCATGTTTCTGTAAAAATGCAGTGGAACAGAGAGCAGACGTGGCAGAGCAGACGCACACAGCTACAGTAACACAATCAGCTACAGTAACACAATCAGCTACAGTAACACAAACAGCTACAGTAACACAATCAACTACAGTAACATAAACAGCTACAGTAACACAATCAACTACAGTAACATAAACAGCTACAGTAACACAATCAGCTACAGTAACATAAACAGCTACAGTAACACAATCAGCTACAGTAACATAAACAGCTACAGTAACACAATCAGCTACAGTAACATAAACAGCTACAGTATCACAATCAGCTACAGTAACACAATCAGCTACAGTAACACAATCAGCTACAGTAACATAAACAGCTACAGTAACACAATCAACTACAGTAACATAAACAGCTACAGTAACACAATCAGCTACAGTAACATAAACAGCTACAGTAACACAATCAACTACAGTAACATAAACAGCTACAGTAACACAATCAACTACAGTAACATAAACAGCTACAGTAACACAATCAGCTACAGTAACATAAACAGCTACAGTATCACAATCAGCTACAGTAACATAAACAGCTACAGTAACACAATCAGCTACAGTAACATAAACAGCTACAGTAACACAATCAACTACAGTAACATAAACAGCTACAGTAACACAATCAACTACAGTAACATAAACAGCTACAGTAACACAATCAGCTACAGTAACATAAACAGCTACAGTAACACAATCAACTACAGTAACATAAACAGCTACAGTAACACAATCAGCTACAGTAACATAAACAGCTACAGTATCACAATCAGCTACAGTAACATAAACAGCTACAGTAACACAATCAGCTACAGTAACATAAACAGCTACAGTAACACAATCAGCTACAGTAACATAAACAGCTACAGTAACATAAACAGCTACAGTAACATAAACAGCTACAGTAACACAATCAGCTACAGTAACATAAACAGCTACAGTAACACAATCAACTACAGTAACACAATCAGCTACAGTAACATAAACAGCTACAGTAACACAATCAGCTACAGTAACATAAACAGCTACAGTAACACAATCAGCTACAGTAACAAACAGCTACAGTAACACAATCAGCTACAGTAACATAAACAGCTACAGTAACATAAACAGCTACAGTAACACAATCAGCTACAGTAACATAAACAGCTACAGTAACACAATCAGCTACAGTAACATAAACAGCTACAGTAACATAAACAGCTACAGTAACACAATCAGCTACAGTAACATAAACAGCTACAGTAACACAATCAACTACAGTAACATAAACAGCTACAGTAACACAATCAGCTACAGTAACACAATCAGCTACAGTAACATAAACAGCTACAGTAACACAATCAGCTACAGTAACATAAACAGCTACAGTAACACAATCAGCTACAGTAACATAAACAGCTACAGTAACACAATCAGCTACAGTAACATAAACAGCTACAGTAACATAAACAGCTACAGTAACACAATCAGCTACAGTAACATAAACAGCTACAGTAACACAATCAGCTACAGTAACATAAACAGCTACAGTAACACAATCAACTACAGTAACATAAACAGCTACAGTAACACAATCAGCTACAGTAACATAAACAGCTACAGTAACACAATCAACTACAGTAACATAAACAGCTACAGTAACACAATCAACTACAGTAACACAATCAACTACAGTAACATAAACAGCTACAGTAACACAATCAGCTACAGTAACACAATCAGCTACAGTAACATAAACAGCTACAGTAACACAATCAGCTACAGTAACATAAACAGCTACAGTAACACAATCAGCTACAGTAACATAAACAGCTACAGTAACACAATCAGCTACAGTAACACAATCAGCTACAGTAACATAAACAGCTACAGTAACACAATCAGCTACAGTAACATAAACAGCTACAGTAACATAAACAGCTACAGTAACACAATCAGCTACAGTAACACAATCAGCTACAGTAACATAAACAGCTACAGTAACACAATCAGCTACAGTAACATAAACAGCTACAGTATCACAATCAGCTACAGTAACATAAACAGCTACAGTAACACAATCAGCTACAGTAACATAAACAGCTACAGTATCACAATCAGCTACAGTAACATAAACAGCTACAGTAACACAATCAGCTACAGTAACATAAACAGCTACAGTATCACAATCAGCTACAGTAACATAAACAGCTACAGTAACATAAACAGCTACAGTATCACAATCAGCTACAGTAACACAATCAACTACAGTAACATAAACAGCTACAGTAACACAATCAGCTACAGTAACATAAACAGCTACAGTAACACAATCAGCTACAGTAACATAAACAGCTACAGTAACACAATCAACTACAGTAACATAAACAGCTACAGTAACACAATCAACTACAGTAACATAAACAGCTACAGTAACACAATCAGCTACAGTAACATAAACAGCTACAGTAACATAAACAGCTACAGTAACACAATCAACTACAGTAACACAATCAACTACAGTAACATAAACAGCTACAGTAACACAATCAACTACAGTAACATAAACAGCTACAGTAACACAATCAACTACAGTAACATAAACAGCTACAGTAACACAATCAACTACAGTAACATAAACAGCTACAGTAACACAATCAGCTACAGTAACATAAACAGCTACAGTAACACAATCAACTACAGTAACATAAACAGCTACAGTAACACAATCAACTACAGTAACATAAACAGCTACAGTAACACAATCAACTACAGTAACACAATCAGCTACAGTAACATAAACAGCTACAGTAACACAATCAACTACAGTAACATAAACAGCTACAGTAACACAATCAGCTACAGTAACATAAACAGCTACAGTAACACAATCAACTACAGTAACACAATCAGCTACAGTAACATAAACAGCTACAGTAACACAATCAGCTACAGTAACATAAACAGCTACAGTAACACAATCAGCTACAGTAACAAACAGCTACAGTAACACAATCAGCTACAGTAACATAAACAGCTACAGTAACATAAACAGCTACAGTAACACAATCAGCTACAGTAACACAATCAGCTACAGTAACATAAACAGCTACAGTAACACAATCAGCTACAGTAACATAAACAGCTACAGTAACACAATCAGCTACAGTAACATAAACAGCTACAGTAACACAATCAGCTACAGTAACATAAACAGCTACAGTAACATAAACAGCTACAGTAACACAATCAGCTACAGTAACAAACAGCTACAGTAACACAATCAGCTACAGTAACACAATCAGCTACAGTAACACAATCAGCTACAGTAACACAATCAGCTACAGTAACATAAACAGCTACAGTAACACAATCAGCTACAGTAACATAAACAGCTACAGTAACACAATCAGCTACAGTAACATAAACAGCTACAGTAACACAATCAGCTACAGTAACATAAACAGCTACAGTAACACAATCAGCTACAGTAACACAATCAGCTACAGTAACATAAACAGCTACAGTAACACAATCAGCTACAGTAACATAAACAGCTACAGTAACACAATCAGCTACAGTAACATAAACAGCTACAGTAACATAAACAGCTACAGTAACACAATCAGCTACAGTAACATAAACAGCTACAGTAACACAATCAGCTACAGTAACATAAACAGCTACAGTAACACAATCAGCTACAGTAACATAAACAGCTACAGTAACACAATCAGCTACAGTAACATAAACAGCTACAGTAACATAAACAGCTACAGTAACACAATCAGCTACAGTAACACAATCAGCTACAGTAACACAATCAGCTACAGTAACACAATCAGCTACAGTAACATAAACAGCTACAGTAACATAAACAGCTACAGTAACACAATCAGCTACAGTAACACAATCAGCTACAGTAACATAAACAGCTACAGTAACATAAACAGCTACAGTAACACAATCAGCTACAGTAACATAAACAGCTACAGTAACACAATCAGCTACAGTAACATAAACAGCTACAGTAACACAATCAGCTACAGTAACATAAACAGCTACAGTAACACAATCAGCTACAGTAACATAAACAGCTACAGTAACACAATCAGCTACAGTAACATAAACAGCTACAGTAACACAATCAGCTACAGTAACATAAATCAGCTACAGTAACATAAACAGCTACAGTAACACAATCAGCTACAGTAACATAAACAGCTACAGTAACACAATCAGCTACAGTAACATAAACAGCTACAGTAACACAATCAGCTACAGTAACATAAACAGCTACAGTAACACAATCAACTACAGTAACATAAACAGCTACAGTAACACAATCAGCTACAGTAACATAAACAGCTACAGTAACATAAACAGCTACAGTAACACAATCAGCTACAGTAACACAATCAGCTACAGTAACACAATCAGCTACAGTAACATAAACAGCTACAGTAACACAAACAGCTACAGTAACACAATCAGCTACAGTAACATAAACAGCTACAGTAACACAATCAGCTACAGTAACACAATCAGCTACAGTAACATAAACAGCTACAGTAACATAAACAGCTACAGTAACACAATCAGCTACAGTAACATAAACAGCTACAGTAACATAAACAGCTACAGTAACACAATCAGCTACAGTAACATAAACAGCTACAGTAACATAAACAGCTACAGTAACACAATCAGCTACAGTAACACAATCAGCTACAGTAACATAAACAGCTACAGTAACACAATCAGCTACAGTAACATAAACAGCTACAGTAACACAATCAGCTACAGTAACACAATCAGCTACAGTAACACAATCAGCTACAGTAACATAAACAGCTACAGTAACATAAACAGCTACAGTAACACAATCAGCTACAGTAACATAAACAGCTACAGTAACACAATCAGCTACAGTAACATAAACAGCTACAGTAACACAATCAGCTACAGTAACACAATCAGCTACAGTAACATAAACAGCTACAGTAACACAATCAACTACAGTAACATAAACAGCTACAGTAACACAATCAGCTACAGTAACATAAACAGCTACAGTAACACAATCAGCTACAGTAACATAAACAGCTACAGTAACACAATCAGCTACAGTAACATAAACAGCTACAGTAACACAATCAGCTACAGTAACATAAACAGCTACAGTAACACAATCAGCTACAGTAACATAAACAGCTACAGTAACACAATCAGCTACAGTAACATAAACAGCTACAGTAACACAATCAGCTACAGTAACATAAACAGCTACAGTAACACAATCAGCTACAGTAACATAAACAGCTACAGTAACACAATCAGCTACAGTAACATAAACAGCTACAGTAACATAAACAGCTACAGTAACATAAACAGCTACAGTAACATAAACAGCTACAGTAACACAATCAGCTACAGTAACATAAACAGCTACAGTAACACAAACAGCTACAGTAACACAATCAGCTACAGTAACATAAACAGCTACAGTAACACAATCAGCTACAGTAACATAAACAGCTACAGTAACACAATCAGCTACAGTAACATAAACAGCTACAGTAACACAATCAGCTACAGTAACACAATCAGCTACAGTAACATTATCAGCTACAGTAACACAATCAGCTACAGTAACACAATCAGCTACAGTAACATAAACAGCTACAGTAACACAATCAGCTACAGTAACATAAACAGCTACAGTAACACAATCAGCTACAGTAACATAAACAGCTACAGTAACACAATCAGCTACAGTAATACAATCAGCTACAGTAACATAAACAGCTACAGTAACACAATCAGCTACAGTAACATAAACAGCTACAGTAACACAATCAGCTACAGTAACATAAACAGCTACAGTAACACAATCAGCTACAGTAACATAAACAGCTACAGTAACACAATCAGCTACAGTAACATAAACAGCTACAGTAACATAAACAGCTACAGTAACACAATCAGCTACAGTAACATAAACAGCTACAGTAACACAATCAGCTACAGTAACATAAACAGCTACAGTAACAAACAGCTACAGTAACACAATCAGCTACAGTAACACAATCAGCTACAGTAACATAAACAGCTACAGTAACACAAACAGCTACAGTAACACAATCAGCTACAGTAACATAAACAGCTACAGTAACATAATCAGCTACAGTAACACAATCAGCTACAGTAACAAACAGCTACAGTAACACAATCAGCTACAGTAACATAAACAGCTACAGTAACATAATCAGCTACAGTAACACAATCAGCTACAGTAACATAAACAGCTACAGTAACACAATCAGCTACAGTAACACAATCAGCTACAGTAACATAAACAGCTACAGTAACACAAACAGCTACAGTAACACAATCAGCTACAGTAACACAATCAGCTACAGTAACATAAACAGCTACAGTAACACAATCAGCTACAGTAACATAAACAGCTACAGTAACACAATCAGCTACAGTAACACAATCAGCTACAGTAACATTATCAGCTACAGTAACACAATCAGCTACAGTAACACAATCAGCTACAGTAACATAAACAGCTACAGTAACACAATCAGCTACAGTAACATAAACAGCTACAGTAACACAATCAGCTACAGTAACATAAACAGCTACAGTAACACAATCAGCTACAGTAATACAATCAGCTACAGTAACATAAACAGCTACAGTAACACAATCAGCTACAGTAACATAAACAGCTACAGTAACACAATCAGCTACAGTAACATAAACAGCTACAGTAACACAATCAGCTACAGTAACATAAACAGCTACAGTAACACAATCAGCTACAGTAACATAAACAGCTACAGTAACACAATCAGCTACAGTAACATAAACAGCTACAGTAACATAAACAGCTACAGTAACACAATCAGCTACAGTAACATAAACAGCTACAGTAACACAATCAGCTACAGTAACATAAACAGCTACAGTAACACAATCAGCTACAGTAACATAAACAGCTACAGTAACACAATCAACTACAGTAACATAAACAGCTACAGTAACACAATCAGCTACAGTAACATAAACAGCTACAGTAACACAATCAGCTACAGTAACATAAACAGCTACAGTAACATAAACAGCTACAGTAACACAATCAGCTACAGTAACACAATCAGCTACAGTAACATAAACAGCTACAGTAACACAATCAGCTACAGTAACAAACAGCTACAGTAACACAATCAGCTACAGTAACATAAACAGCTACAGTAACACAAACAGCTACAGTAACACAATCAGCTACAGTAACATAAACAGCTACAGTAACACAATCAGCTACAGTAACATAAACAGCTACAGTAACACAATCAGCTACAGTAACACAATCAGCTACAGTAACATAAACAGCTACAGTAACACAATCAGCTACAGTAACACAATCAGCTACAGTAACATAAACAGCTACAGTAACACAATCAGCTACAGTAACATAAACAGCTACAGTATCACAATCAGCTACAGTAACAAACAGCTACAGTAACACAAACAGCTACAGTAACACAATCAGCTACAGTAACACAATCAGCTACAGTAACATAAACAGCTACAGTAACACAATCAGCTACAGTAACAAACAGCTACAGTAACACAATCAGCTACAGTAACATAAACAGCTACAGTAACATAAACAGCTACAGTATCACAATCAGCTACAGTAACAAACAGCTACAGTAACACAAACAGCTACAGTAACACAATCAGCTACAGTAACATAAACAGCTACAGTAACATAAACAGCTACAGTAACACAATCAGCTACAGTAACACAATCAGCTACAGTAACAAACAGCTACAGTAACACAATCAGCTACAGTAACATAAACAGCTACAGTAACACAATCAGCTACAGTAACATAAACAGCTACAGTAACACAATCAGCTACAGTAACATAAACAGCTACAGTAACACAATCAGCTACAGTAACATAAACAGCTACAGTAACACAAACAGCTACAGTAACACAATCAGCTACAGTAACATAAACAGCTACAGTAACACAATCAGCTACAGTAACACAATCAGCTACAGTAACATAAACAGCTACAGTAACAAACAGCTACAGTAACACAATCAGCTACAGTAACATAAACAGCTACAGTAACATAATCAGCTACAGTAACACAATCAGCTACAGTAACACAATCAGCTACAGTAACATAAACAGCTACAGTAACACAAACAGCTACAGTAACACAATCAGCTACAGTAACACAATCAGCTACAGTAACATAAACAGCTACAGTAACACAATCAGCTACAGTAACACAATCAGCTACAGTAACATAAACAGCTACAGTAACACAATCAGCTACAGTAACACAATCAGCTACAGTAACATAAACAGCTACAGTAACACAATCAGCTACAGTAACACAATCAGCTACAGTAACATAAACAGCTACAGTAACACAATCAGCTACAGTAACATAAACAGCTACAGTATCACAATCAGCTACAGTAACAAACAGCTACAGTAACACAATCAGCTACAGTAACATAAACAGCTACAGTAACACAATCAGCTACAGTAACAAACAGCTACAGTAACACAATCAGCTACAGTAACATAAACAGCTACAGTAACATAAACAGCTACAGTAACACAATCAGCTACAGTAACACAATCAGCTACAGTAACATAAACAGCTACAGTAACACAATCAGCTACAGTAACAAACAGCTACAGTAACACAATCAGCTACAGTAACATAAACAGCTACAGTAACATAAACAGCTACAGTAACACAATCAGCTACAGTAACACAATCAGCTACAGTAACATAAACAGCTACAGTAACACAATCAGCTACAGTAACATAAACAGCTACAGTAACACAATCAGCTACAGTAACATAAACAGCTACAGTAACACAAACAGCTACAGTAACACAATCAGCTACAGTAACATAAACAGCTACAGTAACACAATCAGCTACAGTAACACAATCAGCTACAGTAACAAACAGCTACAGTAACACAATCAGCTACAGTAACACAATCAGCTACAGTAACATAAACAGCTACAGTAACACAATCAGCTACAGTAACACAATCAGCTACAGTAACATAAACAGCTACAGTAACACAATCAGCTACAGTAACATAAACAGCTACAGTATCACAATCAGCTACAGTAACAAACAGCTACAGTAACACAATCAGCTACAGTAACATAAACAGCTACAGTAACACAATCAGCTACAGTAACATAAACAGCTACAGTAACACAATCAGCTACAGTAACATAAACAGCTACAGTAACATAAACAGCTACAGTATCACAATCAGCTACAGTAACATAAACAGCTACAGTAACATAAACAGCTACAGTAACACAATCAGCTACAGTAACATAAACAGCTACAGTAACACAATCAGCTACAGTAACAAACAGCTACAGTAACACAATCAGCTACAGTAACAAACAGCTACAGTAACACAATCAGCTACAGTAACAAACAGCTACAGTAACACAAACAGCTACAGTAACACAATCAGCTACAGTAACATAAACAGCTACAGTAACATAAACAGCTACAGTAACACAATCAGCTACAGTAACATAAACAGCTACAGTAACACAATCAGCTACAGTAACAAACAGCTACAGTAACACAATCAGCTACAGTAACATAAACAGCTACAGTAACACAAACAGCTACAGTAACACAATCAGCTACAGTAACATAAACAGCTACAGTAACACAATCAGCTACAGTAACACAATCAGCTACAGTAACATAAACAGCTACAGTAACACAATCAGCTACAGTAACACAATCAGCTACAGTAACATAAACAGCTACAGTAACACAATCAGCTACAGTAACACAATCAGCTACAGTAACATAAACAGCTACAGTAACACAATCAGCTACAGTAACATAAACAGCTACAGTATCACAATCAGCTACAGTAACAAACAGCTACAGTAACACAATCAGCTACAGTAACAAACAGCTACAGTAACACAATCAGCTACAGTAACATAAACAGCTACAGTAACATAAACAGCTACAGTATCACAATCAGCTACAGTAACAAACAGCTACAGTAACACAAACAGCTACAGTAACACAATCAGCTACAGTAACATAAACAGCTACAGTAACATAAACAGCTACAGTAACACAATCAGCTACAGTAACACAATCAGCTACAGTAACAAACAGCTACAGTAACACAATCAGCTACAGTAACATAAACAGCTACAGTAACACAATCAGCTACAGTAACACAATCAGCTACAGTAACATAAACAGCTACAGTAACACAATCAGCTACAGTAACATAAACAGCTACAGTAACACAAACAGCTACAGTAACACAATCAGCTACAGTAACATAAACAGCTACAGTAACACAATCAGCTACAGTAACACAATCAGCTACAGTAACATAAACAGCTACAGTAACACAATCAGCTACAGTAACATAAACAGCTACAGTAACACAATCAGCTACAGTAACATAAACAGCTACAGTAACACAATCAGCTACAGTAACACAATCAGCTACAGTAACATAAACAGCTACAGTAACACAATCAGCTACAGTAACACAATCAGCTACAGTAACATAAACAGCTACAGTAACACAATCAGCTACAGTAACACAATCAGCTACAGTAACATAAACAGCTACAGTAACACAATCAGCTACAGTAACATAAACAGCTACAGTAACACAATCAGCTACAGTAACATAAACAGCTACAGTAACACAATCAGCTACAGTAACATAAACAGCTACAGTAACACAATCAGCTACAGTAACACAATCAGCTACAGTAACATAAACAGCTACAGTAACACAATCAGCTACAGTAACACAATCAGCTACAGTAACAGAAACAGCTACAGTAACACAATCAGCTACAGTAACACAATCAGCTACAGTAACATAATCAGCTACAGTAACACAATCAGCTACAGTAACACAAACAGCTACAGTAACACAATCAGCTACAGTAACATAAACAGCTACAGTAACACAATCAGCTACAGTAACACAATCAGCTACAGTAACATAAACAGCTACAGTAACACAATCAGCTACAGTAACATAAACAGCTACAGTAACACAAACAGCTACAGTAACACAATCAGCTATAGTAACACAATCAGCTACAGTAACACAATCAGCTACAGTAACATAAACAGCTACAGTAACACAAACAGCTACAGTAACACAATCAGCTATAGTAACACAATCAGCTACAGTAACACAATCAGCTACAGTAACATAAACAGCTACAGTAACACAAACAGCTACAGTAACACAATCAGCTACAGTAACATAAACAGCTACAGTAACACAATCAGCTACAGTAACATAAACAGCTACAGTAACACAATCAGCTACAGTAACACAATCAACTACAGTAACATAAACAGCTACAGTAACACAATCAGCTACAGTAACACAATCAGCTACAGTAACATAAACAGCTACAGTAACACAATCAGCTACAGTAACACAATCAGCTACAGTAACATAAACAGCTACAGTAACACAATCAGCTACAGTAACATAAACAGCTACAGTAACACAATCAGCTACAGTAACATAAACAGCTACAGTAACACAATCAGCTACAGTAACATAAACAGCTACAGTAACACAATCAGCTACAGTAACACAATCAGCTACAGTAACATAAACAGCTACAGTAACACAATCAGCTACAGTAACACAATCAGCTACAGTAACAGAAACAGCTACAGTAACACAATCAGCTACAGTAACACAATCAGCTACAGTAACATAATCAGCTACAGTAACATAAACAGCTACAGTAACACAATCAGCTACAGTAACACAATCAGCTACAGTAACACAAACAGCTACAGTAACACAATCAGCTACAGTAACATAAACAGCTACAGTAACACAATCAGCTACAGTAACACAATCAGCTACAGTAACATAAACAGCTACAGTAACACAATCAGCTACAGTAACACAATCAGCTACAGTAACATAAACAGCTACAGTAACACAAACAGCTACAGTAACACAATCAGCTATAGTAACACAATCAGCTACAGTAACACAATCAGCTACAGTAACATAAACAGCTACAGTAACACAAACAGCTACAGTAACACAATCAGCTACAGTAACATAAACAGCTACAGTAACACAATCAGCTACAGTAACATAAACAGCTACAGTAACACAATCAGCTACAGTAACACAATCAACTACAGTAACATAAACAGCTACAGTAACACAATCAGCTACAGTAACACAATCAGCTACAGTAACATAAACAGCTACAGTAACACAATCAGCTACAGTAACACAATCAGCTACAGTAACATAAACAGCTACAGTAACACAATCAGCTACAGTAACATAAACAGCTACAGTAACACAATCAGCTACAGTAACATAAACAGCTACAGTAACACAATCAGCTACAGTAACACAATCAGCTACAGTAACATAAACAGCTACAGTAACACAATCAGCTACAGTAACACAATCAGCTACAGTAACAGAAACAGCTACAGTAACACAATCAGCTACAGTAACACAATCAGCTACAGTAACATAATCAGCTACAGTAACATAAACAGCTACAGTAACACAATCAGCTACAGTAACACAAACAGCTACAGTAACACAATCAGCTACAGTAACATAAACAGCTACAGTAACACAATCAGCTACAGTAACACAATCAGCTACAGTAACATAAACAGCTACAGTAACACAATCAGCTACAGTAACACAATCAGCTATAGTAACACAATCAGCTACAGTAACACAATCAGCTACAGTAACACAAACAGCTACTGTAACACAGTCAGCTATAGTAACACAATCAGCTACAGTAACACAATCAGCTACAGTAACACAAACAGCTACAGTAACACAATCAGCTACAGTAACATAAACAGCTACAGTAACATAATCAGCTACAGTAACACAATCAGCTACAGTAACACAATCAGCTACAGTAACATAAACAGCTACAGTAACACAATCAGCTACAGTAACATAAACAGCTACAGTAACACAAACAGCTACAGTAACACAATCAGCTACAGTAACATAAACAGCTACAGTAACACAATCAGCTACAGTAACATAAACAGCTACAGTAACACAATCAGCTACAGTAACACAATCAGCTACAGTAACATAAACAGCTACAGTAACACAATCAGCTACAGTAACACAATCAGCTACAGTAACATAAACAGCTACAGTAACACAATCAGCTACAGTAACACAATCAGCTACAGTAACATAAACAGCTACAGTAACACAATCAGCTACAGTAACATAAACAGCTACAGTAACACAATCAGCTACAGTAACATAAACAGCTACAGTAACACAATCAGCTACAGTAACATAAACAGCTACAGTAACACAATCAGCTACAGTAACACAATCAGCTACAGTAACATAAACAGCTACAGTAACACAATCAGCTACAGTAACACAATCAGCTACAGTAACAGAAACAGCTACAGTAACACAATCAGCTACAGTAACACAATCAGCTACAGTAACATAATCAGCTACAGTAACATAAACAGCTACAGTAACACAATCAGCTACAGTAACACAATCAGCTACAGTAACACAAACAGCTACAGTAACACAATCAGCTACAGTAACATAAACAGCTACAGTAACACAATCAGCTACAGTAACACAATCAGCTACAGTAACATAAACAGCTACAGTAACACAATCAGCTACAGTAACACAATCAGCTACAGTAACATAAACAGCTACAGTAACACAAACAGCTACAGTAACACAATCAGCTATAGTAACACAATCAGCTACAGTAACACAATCAGCTACAGTAACATAAACAGCTACAGTAACACAAACAGCTACAGTAACACAATCAGCTACAGTAACATAAACAGCTACAGTAACACAATCAGCTACAGTAACATAAACAGCTACAGTAACACAATCAGCTACAGTAACACAATCAACTACAGTAACATAAACAGCTACAGTAACACAATCAGCTACAGTAACACAATCAGCTACAGTAACATAAACAGCTACAGTAACACAATCAGCTACAGTAACACAATCAGCTACAGTAACATAAACAGCTACAGTAACACAATCAGCTACAGTAACATAAACAGCTACAGTAACACAATCAGCTACAGTAACACAATCAGCTACAGTAACATAAACAGCTACAGTAACACAATCAGCTACAGTAACACAATCAGCTACAGTAACAGAAACAGCTACAGTAACACAATCAGCTACAGTAACACAATCAGCTACAGTAACATAATCAGCTACAGTAACATAAACAGCTACAGTAACACAATCAGCTACAGTAACACAATCAGCTACAGTAACACAAACAGCTACAGTAACACAATCAGCTACAGTAACATAAACAGCTACAGTAACACAATCAGCTACAGTAACACAATCAGCTACAGTAACATAAACAGCTACAGTAACACAATCAGCTACAGTAACACAATCAGCTATAGTAACACAATCAGCTACAGTAACACAATCAGCTACAGTAACACAAACAGCTACTGTAACACAGTCAGCTATAGTAACACAATCAGCTACAGTAACATAAACAGCTACAGTAACACAATCAGCTACAGTAACACAATCAGCTACAGTAACATAAACAGCTACAGTAACACAATCAGCTACAGTAACACAATCAGCTACAGTAACATAAACAGCTACAGTAACACAAACAGCTACAGTAACACAATCAGCTATAGTAACACAATCAGCTACAGTAACACAATCAGCTACAGTAACATAAACAGCTACAGTAACACAAACAGCTACAGTAACACAATCAGCTACAGTAACATAAACAGCTACAGTAACACAATCAGCTACAGTAACATAAACAGCTACAGTAACACAATCAGCTACAGTAACACAATCAACTACAGTAACATAAACAGCTACAGTAACACAATCAGCTACAGTAACACAATCAGCTACAGTAACATAAACAGCTACAGTAACACAATCAGCTACAGTAACACAATCAGCTACAGTAACATAAACAGCTACAGTAACACAATCAGCTACAGTAACATAAACAGCTACAGTAACACAATCAGCTACAGTAACATAAACAGCTACAGTAACACAATCAGCTACAGTAACACAATCAGCTACAGTAACATAAACAGCTACAGTAACACAATCAGCTACAGTAACACAATCAGCTACAGTAACAGAAACAGCTACAGTAACACAATCAGCTACAGTAACACAATCAGCTACAGTAACATAATCAGCTACAGTAACATAAACAGCTACAGTAACACAATCAGCTACAGTAACACAATCAGCTACAGTAACACAATCAGCTACAGTAACACAAACAGCTACAGTAACACAATCAGCTACAGTAACATAAACAGCTACAGTAACACAATCAGCTACAGTAACACAATCAGCTACAGTAACATAAACAGCTACAGTAACACAATCAGCTACAGTAACACAATCAGCTATAGTAACACAATCAGCTACAGTAACACAATCAGCTACAGTAACACAAACAGCTACTGTAACACAGTCAGCTATAGTAACACAATCAGCTACAGTAACACAATCAGCTACAGTAACACAAACAGCTACAGTAACACAAACAGCTACAGTAACATAAACAGCTACAGTAACATAAACAGCTACAGTAACACAATCAGCTACAGTAACACAATCAGCTACAGTAACACAATCAGCTACAGTAACATAAACAGCTACAGTAACACAATCAGCTACAGTAACACAATCAACTGTGATTTACAGCAACAAAAACACACAAAAACTTACACTAGGATTCAGTAGACTGGCTGAACTTCAGCAGTGTGTTATTGTGTTGTTACTGTGTTGTTGTTGTGTGATCCTTGTGTTGTTATTGTTTTGTTATTGTGTTGTTATTGTGTTGTTATTCTATGATCATTGTGTTGTCATGTGTTGTTGTTATTGTGTGATCATTGTGTTGTTGTTGTGTTGTTATTGTGTTGTTGTATTGTTTTGTTGTGTTGTTATTGTGTTGTTGTATTGTTATTGTGTTGTTGTTGTGTGATCATTGTGTTGTTGTGTTATTGTGATGTTGTTGTGGTGTTGTTGTTGTGTTGTTATTGTATTGTTGTGTAATTATTGTGTTGTTGTTGTTGTGTTGTTATTGTGTTTTTGTTGTGTTGTTATTGTATTGTTGTGTAATTATTGTGTTGTTGTTGTTGTGTTGTTGACTACTCTGTCAGATTAGGTGTTTGAATGATTTGTGAAGCTCGAGCTGAAGCCTTAAAGAACCCTTTCTAATTCCAATTCAAATTTTATTGTTCACATACAGAATCATCCACAGTAGGACATGTAGTGAGATGCTTATTACGACTGTCCTACATCTGAAGAAGAATATAAAGTATAAAGTAAAGTGTGTGGACAAGAAAAGTATAGGGATATAGGTAATAAAAATATAATGGACAAATAGGAAGAATAAAAACTCTTAGTAGAAATTAAAGACATGATAAATTATGAAAAACACCAATAGTTATGTAAAGCCGATTGTGTATCGGATATACATATACAAATATATGTGTATATAAAAAAATATAAATATATAAAAATGTGTACATAATATAAACATAGTATAAACATTTTCTTCATGTATGTAGATAGAAAAGTCAAATATAAATATAAATGTAATGACAATAAATACGGTATGTAAAGTGTCGGTGCAGTATGCACACAGATGTCCAGTGGGTGTGGTTATTGTGTGTACAGAGTAGTGCAGGGTATACAAGTAGTGCAATTTGTGTGTGCAACAATCAGCTGAGGTAGAATGTAATGTTCATGTGTGGGGGTAAGTCTATTAAGTCCAGGTTCTAGGTGTTCTGGTTGAGGTTGAGGGCCCGAATGGCCTGCGGGAAGAAGCTCCTCCTCATTCACTCTGTGTTTGCCTTCAAGGAACTGAAACGTTTCCCTGACCGCAACAGAGTGAAGAGTCCATTGTTGGGATGGCTGAGGTTCTTCATTATCTTCCTGGCCTTGGTCCAGCACCGCTTGCTGTATATAGTGTCCAGGTCAGGAAGCTCGGTGCGGGTGGTACGCTCGGCTGATCGCACCACCCTCTGGAGAGCTTGCCTGTCCTGTTTGGTGCTGTTCCCAAACCAGGCGGTGATACTTCCCATCAGGATGCTCTCAGTGGTGCAGGTGTAGAATGTCTTTAGCACCTTTGAGGGCAGTTTAAAGTCCTTTAGGTGTCTGAGATGATAAAGACGCTGCCAGGCCTTCTTCACCAGGGTGTTAACGTGTGTACAGTTTCTGGTACCTAGGGGTTAACGTGACAGGACCAAGTCACGTCCTGCGTGATGTAAACACCTAGGTACCGGAAACTGTACACTGGGACACTGGGGTCCCATCGATAGTCAGGGGCTGGTAATTCCTCTCCTGCTTGGTGCTGAAGTCCACTATCAGCTCCTTAGTCTTGTTAATGTTCAGGAGGAGATTGTTGACCTGACACCATAACTCCAGGTTTCTAACCTCCTCCAGGTAGGCCGTCTCGTCGTTGTTGGAGATCAGGTCCACCACCACAGTATCATCCACAAACTTAATGTTGTTGGAGCTGGAATTGGCCACACAGTCGTAGGTGTACAGAGAGTACAGCAGGGGGCTCAGAACACAACCCTGGGGGGCTCCAGTGCTGAGGGTGAGTGAGGGTGAGACATGGTTGCCCAACCGTACCGCCTGTGGTCTGTCTGTCAGGAAGTTGAAGATCCAACTTTCTGTAGAACTGAATAAGTGTACAGTTGTTGTGTTCTTCATATCTAGAACCTTTAGTTCCTGGTACAGAAATGGTTCTTTAAGGGTTCATTATTCTCAGCCTCCTGAATGGGTTCTCCTCAGAAGCTCTCTGTTGACGGTTCTCCTGAGGAACATCTGAAGAACCCATGAGGCTTATTAATTATCTGAGAATGCATTTAGTTTTTTTTAGGTTCTTGTTTACTGACAGAACTTCACAAAAAAGGGTTCTTCGAGGATCGGAGGGTTCTTTGTATAGTTCAGGTTCCTAGTCCAGGCTTTGATGGAAGTGTAGATTGTTAGAGAACTTATTTGTGGTTCTGTAAGTGTTTGTTGGATTATTCAGGGTTCTCACAGGAGTGAGTGTGAGTGTGTAAGTGTGAGTGTGTGAGCGTGTGAGCAGGTGTGTGAGCATGTGTGAGTGTTTGTGAGCGTGTGTGTGAGCATGTGTATGAGCGTGTGAATGTGTGAGAGTGCGAGTGTGTGTGTGTGAGTGTGTGTAAGTGGGTGTGTGTATGAGTGTGTGTATGTGCGAGTGTGTGTGTTTGTGTGTGAGTGTGTGTGTGTGTGGGTGTGTGTGTGTGAGTGTGTGTGTGTGTGTGTGTGAGTGTGTAAGTGTGTGAGTGTGCGAGTGTGTGTGTGTGTGTAAGTGTGAGTGTGTGTGTAAGTGTGTGTGTGTGAGTGTGTGTGTGTGTTTGTGTAAGTGTGTGAGTGTGAGTGTGTGTGTGTGTGAGTGTGCGAGTGTGTGTGTGTGTGTGAGTGTGTAAGTGTGTGAGTGTGCGAGTGTGTGTGTGTGTGTGTGAGTGTGTGTGTGTGTGTGAGTGTGTAAGTGTGTGAGTGTGTGTGTGTGTTTGTGTGTGTAAGTGTGTGTGTGAGTGTGTAAGTGTGTGAGTGTGTGTGTGTAAGTGTGTGAGTGTGCGACGTTCCGCTAGCTTAGCTTTCACTAAAAAGCGCTGTATCTCCTCAGACTGTTTATTCATTCAGGAGCGATCAGCATCTCACTTCTCACTGATGCTTTCCCATCCAGTCTGTGTGTGTGTGTGTGTGTGTGTGTGTGTTTAATAACTATTTAAAGCAAGATTGCAGATCTGCGAGCGGAAAGGCGTGACCAGGCTGAAAAGAGCTGATGCCTCTCCACTCTGTTGGAGGAAAGAAAGCGCTCTGCGTTTTAGCGCTAGGAGAAAAGTTCCCGCGTTGTGCTGAGTCGAGGTTTAGGAGGAAAACGCCCCGGGACGTTGATCCAGGCTCCATCCACACTGAACATTTTTAAAGAAGAAGAAGTGAGGGAGGAAACTCAGCAGGCCTGTGTTACAGAAGGTCCAGTAAATCAGAGCGTTGTGTATTTATTTAGCCGCTCGTCCACTTCTCTTCTTCTTCTTCAGCAGATTTTCTGAATAAATCCTTTGTTTCTGCAGAAAGCCGCTCTGTGATCTGACAGGAAGTTACAGGAATCTCAGGGAGAAGCTGAAGTTTAAAATAATACCCAACACCACCTCCTCTTCTTCTCTCCTGCTTTATCTTCTGTGTTCCTGATCGGTCAACACGTCCACTCGGGGAGTTCCTCAGGTGAGTGACTGACCATCAGCCTGCCGACGTGGCCATGTCCCGATCCTGCTCCGAACACGCCCTCGTCCCCTTGCTCACCTCCCCTCGGATTCGGCCACCTCCGGTCTCGGACATTAGACCGACACATTGACTCGACATCGCTGACCGCATATTACCCAGAAGGCATTGCTCTAGATCTGGGACAGTCTTCTGTTCTTTAGATGTTACAGCAGTTCTGACCGCCGGAGTCACCGTTATTAACTCTCTTATTCCTCAGATGCTTTAATTACTGATGTACAGAGTAAATTAGAGCCGAGGCTAACGAGCCTGAAAATAACAACAACTCGTTTACTCACTGTGTAGTCCAGTGTGAGTGTGTAGTGTTGGTCAGTGTGTAGTCCAGTGTGAGTGTGTAGTGTTGGTCGGTGTGTAGTCCAGTGTGAGTGTGTAGTGTTGGTCAGTGTGTAGTCCAGTGTGAGTGTGTAGTGTTGGTCAGTGTGTAGTCCAGTGTGAGTGTGTAGTGATGGTCAGTGTGTAGTCCAGTGTGAGTGTGTAGTGTTGGTCAGTGTGTAGTCCAGTGTGAGTGTGTAGTGTTGGTCAGTGTGTAGTCCAGTGTGAGTGTGTAGTGTTGGTCAGTGTGTAGTCCAGTGTGAGTGTGTAGTGTTGGTCAGTGTGTAGTCCAGTGTGAGTGTGTAGTGTTGGTCAGTGTGTAGTCCAGTGTGAGTGTGTAGTGATGGTCAGTGTGTAGTCCAGTGTGAGTGTGTAGTGTTGGTCAGTGTGTAGTCCAGTGTGAGTGTGTAGTGTTGGTCAGTGTATAGTCCAGTGTGAGTGTGTAGTGTTGGTCGGTGTGTAGTCCAGTGTGAGTGTGTAGTGATGGTCAGTGTGTAGTCCAGTGTGAGTGTGTAGTGATGGTCAGTGTGTAGTCCAGTGTGAGTGTGTAGTGATGGTCAGTGTGTAGTCCAGTGTGAGTGTGTAGTGATGGTCAGTGTGTAGTCCAGTGTGAGTGTGTAGTGATGGTCGGTGTGTAGTCCAGTGTGAGTGTGTAGTGTTGGTCAGTGTGTAGTCCAGTGTGAGTGTGTAGTGATGGTCAGTGTGTAGTCCAGTGTGAGTGTGTAGTGATGGTCAGTGTGTAGTCCAGTGTGAGTGTGTAGTGTTGGTCAGTGTGTAGTCCAGTGTGAGTGTGTAGTGTTGGTCGGTGTGTAGTCCAGTGTGAGTGTGTAGTGATGGTCAGTGTGTAGTCCAGTGTGAGTGTGTAGTGTTGGTCAGTGTGTAGTCCAGTGTGAGTGTGTAGTGTTGGTCAGTGTGTAGTCCAGTGTGAGTGTGTAGTGATGGTCAGTGTGTAGTCCAGTGTGAGTGTGTATTGATGGTCAGTGTGTAGTCCAGTGTGAGTGTGTAGTGTTGGTCAGTGTGTAGTCCAGTGTGAGTGTGTAGTGATGGTCAGTGTGTAGTCCAGTGTGAGTGTGTAGTGATGGTCGGTGTGTAGTCCAGTGTGAGTGTGTAGTGATGGTCGGTGTGTAGTCCAGTGTGAGTGTGTAGTGATGGTCGGTGTGTAGTCCAGTGTGAGTGTGTAGTGATGGTCAGTGTGTAGTCCAGTGTGAGTGTGTAGTGATGGTCAGTGTGTAGTCCAGTGTGAGTGTGTAGTGTTGGTCAGTGTGTAGTCCAGTGTGAGTGTGTAGTGTTGGTCGGTGTGTAGTCCAGTGTGAGTGTGTAGTGATGGTCGGTGTGTAGTCCAGTGTGAGTGTGTAGTGTTGGTCAGTGTGTAGTCCAGTGTGAGTGTGTAGTGTTGGTCGGTGTGTAGTCCAGTGTGAGTGTGTAGTGTTGGTCAGTGTGTAGTCCAGTGTGAGTGTGTAGTGATGGTCAGTGTGTAGTCCAGTGTGAGTGTGTAGTGTTGGTCGGTGTGTAGTCCAGTGTGAGTGTGTAGTGTTGGTCAGTGTGTAGTCCAGTGTGAGTGTGTAGTGATGGTCAGTGTGTAGTCCAGTGTGAGTGTGTAGTGTTGGTCAGTGTGTAGTCCAGTGTGAGTGTGTAGTGATGGTCAGTGTGTAGTCCAGTGTGAGTGTGTAGTGTTGGTCAGTGTGTAGTCCAGTGTGAGTGTGTAGTGTTGGTCAGTGTATAGTCCAGTGTGAGTGTGTAGTGTTGGTCAGTGTGTAGTCCAGTGTGAGTGTGTAGTGATGGTCAGTGTGTAGTCCAGTGTGAGTGTGTAGTGATGGTCAGTGTGTAGTCCAGTGTGAGTGTGTAGTGTTGGTCAGTGTGTAGTCCAGTGTGAGTGTGTAGTGATGGTCGGTGTGTAGTCCAGTGTGAGTGTGTAGTGTTGGTCAGTGTGTAGTCCAGTGTGAGTGTGTAGTGATGGTCAGTGTGTAGTCCAGTGTGAGTGTGTAGTGATGGTCAGTGTGTAGTCCAGTGTGAGTGTGTAGTGTTGGTCAGTGTGTAGTCCAGTGTGAGTGTGTAGTGTTGGTCGGTGTGTAGTCCAGTGTGAGTGTGTAGTGATGGTCAGTGTGTAGTCCAGTGTGAGTGTGTAGTGTTGGTCAGTGTGTAGTCCAGTGTGAGTGTGTAGTGTTGGTCAGTGTGTAGTCCAGTGTGAGTGTGTAGTGATGGTCAGTGTGTAGTCCAGTGTGAGTGTGTATTGATGGTCAGTGTGTAGTCCAGTGTGAGTGTGTAGTGTTGGTCAGTGTGTAGTCCAGTGTGAGTGTGTAGTGATGGTCAGTGTGTAGTCCAGTGTGAGTGTGTAGTGATGGTCGGTGTGTAGTCCAGTGTGAGTGTGTAGTGATGGTCGGTGTGTAGTCCAGTGTGAGTGTGTAGTGATGGTCGGTGTGTAGTCCAGTGTGAGTGTGTAGTGATGGTCAGTGTGTAGTCCAGTGTGAGTGTGTAGTGATGGTCAGTGTGTAGTCCAATGTGAGTGTGTAGTGATGGTCAGTGTGTAGTCCAGTGTGAGTGTGTAGTGTTGGTCAGTGTGTAGTCCAGTGTGAGTGTGTAGTGATGGTCAGTGTGTAGTCCAATGTGAGTGTGTAGTGATGGTCAGTGTGTAGTCCAGTGTGAGTGTGTAGTGATGGTCAGTGTGTAGTCCAATGTGAGTGTGTAGTGATGGTCAGTGTGTAGTCCAGTGTGAGTGTGTAGTGTTGGTCAGTGTGTAGTCCAGTGTGAGTGTGTAGTGTTGGTCAGTGTGTAGTCCAGTTGTGAGTGTGTGGTTGTGAGTGTATAGTTGTGAGTGTGTGTGTGTAGTTGTGAGTGTGTGTGGTTGTGAGTGTGTAGTTGTGAGAGTGTGTGTGTGGTTGTGAGTGTGTAGTTGTGAGTGTGTGTGTGTGTGGTTGTGAGTGTGTAGTTGTGAGTGTGTGTGTGGTTGTGAGTGTGTGTGTGTGTGTAGTTGTGAGTATGTGTGTGGTTGTGAGTGTGTGGGTGTGTGTAGTTGTTAGTGTGTGTGGTTGTGAGTGTGTAGTTGTGAGTGTGTAGTTGTTAGTGTGTGTGTGTGTGTGGTTGTGAGTGTGTAGTTGTGAGTGTGTGTGTGGCTGTGTGTGTGTGTGTGTGTGTGTGTGTGTAGTTGTGAGTATGTGTGTGGTTGTGAGTGTGTGGGTGTGTGTAGTTGTTAGTGTGTGTGGTTGTGAGTGTGTGGTTGTGAGTGTGTAGTTGTGAGTGTGTGGTTGTTAGTGTGTGTGTGTAGTTGTGAGTATGTGTGTGGTTGTGAGTGTGTGGGTGTGTGTAGTTGTTAGTGTGTGTGGTTGTGAGTGTGTAGTTGTGAGTGTGTAGTTGTGAGTGTGTGTGTGGTTGTGAGTGTGTGGGTGTGTGTAGTTGTTAGTGTGTGTGGTTGTGAGTGTGTGTGTGTGGTTGTGAGTGTGTGTGTGTGTGGTTGTGAGTGTGTGGGTGTGTGTAGTTGTTAGTGTGTGGTTGTGAGTGTGTAGTTGTTAGTGTGTGTGTGTAGTTGTGATTATGTGTGTGGTTGTGAGTGTGTGAATGTGTGTAGTTCTTAGTGTGTGTAGTTGTGAGTGTGTGGTTGTTAGTGTGTGTGTGGGTAGTTGTGAGTGTGTGGGTGTGTGTAGTTGTTAGTGTGTGTGGTTGTGAGTGTGTAGTTGTGAGTGTGTGTGTGTGTGGTTGTGAGTGTGTGTGTGGTTGTAAGTGTGTAGTTGTGAGTGTGTAGTTGTGAGTGTGTAGTTGTGAGTGTATGTGTGGTTGTGAGTGTGTGTGTGTGTAGTTGTGAGTATGTGTGTGGTTGTGAGTGTGTGTGGTTGTTAGTGTGTGTGTGTAGTTGTGAGTATGTGTGTGGTTGTGAGTGTGTGGGTGTGTGTAGTTGTTAGTGTGTATTTGTGAGTGTGTAGTTGTGAGTGTGTGTGTGGTTGTGAGTGTGTGGGTGTGTGTAGTTGTTAGTGTGTGTGGTTGTGAGTGTGTGTGTGTGGTTGTGAGTGTGTGGGTGTGTGTAGTTGTTAGTGTGTGGTTGTGAGTGTGTAGTTGTTAGTGTGTGTGTGTGGTTGTGAGTGTGTGGGTGTGTGTAGTTGTGAATGTGTGTAGTTGTTAGTGTGTGTAGTTGTGAGTGTGTAGTTGTTAGTGTGTGTGTGGGTAGTTGTGAGTGTGTGTAGTTGTGAGTGTGTGGTTGTGAGTGTGTGGGTGTGTGTAGTTGTTATATAGTGTATAGTGCTGACTGAACCCCAGCTCCTCGTGCTCTACTCACTTGTCCTGTTTTGGGTCTTGAGACTAAGATGAGATGAGATGAGAAGATGAGATGAGATGAGATGAGGAGATGAGATGAGATGAGATGAGATGAGATGAGATGAGAAGATGAGATGAGATGAGAAGATGAGATGAGATGAGATGAGATGAGATGAGAAGATGAGATGAGATGAGATGAGAAGATAAGATAAGATAAGATGAGATGAGATGAGATGAGATGAGATGAGAAGATGAGATGAGATGAGATGAGATAAGATAAGATAAGATGAGATGAGATAAGATGCTGTTTCTGATCTAATTGTGGAATAGAGAGTGCTCTTCTGCTCTTATTATTTATTTATTTATTTATTTATTTACAGACATGTTGATGCACACACTCAGGGACATCTAGTGTTGCCAATTAAACCTGGATCCACAAATTAAACTGAAACCTTCTGACATCAGTTACACAGTGCTGATTAACCCCAATAAACTGCCCCAGTACCAATCAACCCCAATAAACTGCCCCAGTACCAATCAACCCCAATAAACTGCCCCAGTACCAATCAGCCCCAGTGCTGATCAAACCCAATAAACTTCCCCAGTGCTGATCAAACCCAATAAACTGCCCCAGTGCTGATCAAACCCAATAAACT
>NC_080736.1:895000-940000 GCF_019097595.1 Hemibagrus wyckioides | reverse complement strand
AACTTTAAATCTTTTAAAGAAAATAACAAACATATATATTTATCTTTATAAGAAAATGGAGTTCATTCAGCTCTACTGTGAGGAAGGACGTTCATATGGTCAGTGTGATGTTGGATATACTGATAGTGTATCATGGAGTAAAGATTAGTTTATCTCTAAAAACACACCTGAAGAATGCAGGAATGTTCTGAAGACCAAACTATTCCAGATTAAAGGATGTAAGGAGCGCTATAAGAGCAGAGCTGTGTTCATACACACACCAATCCACTTTCTACTGCTGCAGCTACTGCTGGACTTCCTGAGTGACCCATGTCTCGTCCAATCAGAGGGAAGAATTCCATTCACACGCTATACCTACCTTTTCCACTCTGTCTGAATCATCCTTGTGTTACAAGATCTGTTATTGTGTTTTGTAATTTTTACATTTTAATATTTTATAGAATTGGCCTCCTGGTGGTCCAGTGGCAGGATCCCGCGTTCTCATTGCTGTGGCCCAGGTTCGATTCCCAGGCAGTGCGCCACCCCAGCCACTGAAGAATTAACTCTTGGTGCTGGTCCCAAGCTTGGATAAAAATGGGAGGGTTGCGACAGGAAGGGCATCAGGCATAAAACCTGTGCCAAATCATGCGGATCAAATGATCCACCAAAAACAGCGGACCCTTCCATTGCACAGGACAAACGCTAAGAAAAATATAGATATATTTTGTAGAATTAATATTCCTTCATGACACAGTGTTCAGTATTCACAGAGTTTAGTATTCAGTACTGTAGAGGTTTATGCAACTATTTTTTTAATCCAAATAATTACTTACTTAAATATACTGTCTGTTTATTAAAGCATTATAATTCTATGGAGAAGATTACAACCATCTAAAATGCAACAGAGAAAGCAAAGTGTTAAAAATGTGGGACTGACGAGATTAAGAAAGAAAGTTGTGTGATGCAGCCCTGTTTTCCAGGTTCCTGTCACATTCCACAGAACACTAAAGCAATGCTGGATGAAGTTACTCCTCTCCAGAAGCTGAAACACAGGGAAACACCGTCTGAAAGCTGATTGGCTAATGGCGGTCATGTTTGTTTTTTTGTTGTTTTTTAATAATCCAGAAATCCATATCCATGATCCACCATTTTTGTTCCTGTGAAAAAGAAAACCTATGAAATGTGTAATAATAATAATAATAATAATAATAATACAATGCTTATTATTACATGAAGTTAATTAAATATTATCTGCATTAAACTGGTGTCTGCCATTTTGTTTCCTGTAGAAAACAGTTTCTCTAAATGCATTAGGAGCTTTATAAATGTCTGAGTCCCAGTGTGAGATAAATAAGATTAAACAGCAGGTTCAGGATAACAGCACTGACCCAGCCTCCAGTCCATAAGCCCAGGGTCACAGGGTCACGTCTCAGAGTGCTGCAGGCTCGGATATCACTCATCCTCTCTGTCCTCTGCCACGGCCTCAGCGAAAAACTTCCAAATCCCCAAATCATGATGGAAAAAACAACCCCAGCGTGTTATGAAACTTTTTCACGTTTGGGAAATAGATAAGTTTCCCAGATCTTTTTCGTGACAAATGTTTGACTCAACACTGAAACGGTTCTGTCTGAAACCTTCATTTTTCAAAACTCCTTTACAGGAGTGTTTCACTAGAAAGACAGTGTAGAGTACGGTGTAGAGTATGGTGTAGAGTTTGGTGTAGAGTATGATGTAGTGTATAGTGTAGGGTACAGTGTAGAGTATGATGTTGTGTATGGTGTAGAGTTTAGTGTAGAGTATGGTGTAGTGTATGGTGTAGAGTATGACGTTGTGTATGGTGTAGAGTTTAGTGTAGAGTATGGTGTAGTGTATGGTGTAGAGTATGATGTTGTGTATGGTGTAGAGTTTAGTGTAGAGTATGGTGTAGTGTATGGTGTAGAGTTTAGTGTAGAGTATGGTGTAGGGTACAGTGTAGAGTATGATGTAGTGTATGGTGTAGAGTTTAGTGTAGAGTATGGTGTAGTGTATGGTGTAGAGTTTAGTGTAGAGTATGGTGTAGTGTATGGTGTAGAGTTTAGTGTAGAGTATGATGTAGTGTATGGTGTAGAGTATGATGTCGTGTATGGTGTAGCGTTTAGTATAGAGTATGGTGTAGTGTATGGTGTAGAGTTTAGTGTAGAGTATGATGTAGTGTATGGTGTAGAGTTTAGTGTAGAGTATGATGTAGTGTATAGTGTAGAGTTTAGTGTAGAGTATGATGTAGTGTATGGTGTAGAGTTTAGTGTAGAGTATGATGTAGTGTATGGTGTAGAGTATGATGTTGTGTATGGTGTAGAGTTTAGTATAGAGTATGGTGTAGTGTATGGTGTAGAGTTTAGTGTAGAGTATGATGTAGTGTATGGTGTAGAGTTTAGTGTAGAGTATGATGTAGTGTATAGTGTAGAGTTTAGTGTAGAGTATGATGTAGTGTATAGTGTAGGGTACAGTGTAGAGTATGATGTAGTGTATAGTGTAGGGTACAGTGTAGAGTATGATGTAGTGTATAGTGTAGGGTACAGTGTAGAGTATGATGTAGTGTATGGTGTAAAGTTTAGTGTAGAGTATGATGTAGTGTATGGTGTAGAGTTTAGTGTAGAGTATGATGTAGTGTATGGTGTAGAGTATGATGTTGTGTATGGTGTAGAGTTTAGTATAGAGTATGGTGTAGTGTATGGTGTAGAGTTTAGTGTAGAGTATGATGTAGTGTATGGTGTAGAGTTTAGTGTAGAGTATGATGTAGTGTATGGTGTAGAGTATGATGTTGTGTATGGTGTAGAGTTTAGTATAGAGTATGGTGTAGTGTATGGTGTAGAGTTTAGTGTAGAGTATGATGTAGTGTATGGTGTAGAGTTTAGTGTAGAGTATGATGTAGTGTATAGTGTAGAGTTTAGTGTAGAGTATGATGTAGTGTATAGTGTAGGGTACAGTGTAGAGTATGATGTAGTGTATAGTGTAGGGTACAGTGTAGAGTATGATGTAGTGTATAGTGTAGGGTACAGTGTAGAGTATGATGTAGTGTATGGTGTAAAGTTTAGTGTAGAGTATGATGTAGTGTATGGTGTAGAGTTTAGTGTAGAGTATGATGTAGTGTATGGTGTAGAGTATGATGTTGTGTATGGTGTAGAGTTTAGTATAGAGTATGGTGTAGTGTATGGTGTAGAGTTTAGTGTAGAGTATGATGTAGTGTATGGTGTAGAGTTTAGTGTAGAGTATGATGTAGTGTATAGTGTAGAGTTTAGTGTAGAGTATGATGTAGTGTATAGTGTAGGGTACAGTGTAGAGTATGATGTAGTGTACAGTGTAGAGTATGATGTAGTGTATGGTGTAAAGTTTAGTGTAGAGTATGATGTAGTGTATGGTGTAGAGTTTAGTGTAGAGTATGGTGTAGAGTTTAGTGTAGTGTATGGTGTAGAGTTTGGTGTAGTGTAAGGTGTAGAGTTTGGTGTAGAGTATGGTGTAGAGTATGGTGTAGAGTTTGGTGTAGAGTACAGTCGAGAGTATGATGTAGTGTATGGTGTAGAGTTTGGTGTAGAGTACAGTCGAGAGTATGGTGTAGTGTATGGTGTAGAGTTTGGTGTAGAGTACAGTGTAGAGTTTGGTGTAGAGTACAGTGTAGAGTACAGTGTAGAGTTTGGTGTAGAGTACAGTGTAGAGTTTGGTGTAGAATACAGTGTAGAGTTTGGTGTAGAATACAGTGTAGAGTATGGGGTGATATCTGCAGTGTTGTGTAGTGTTCATAAGACACAATTATACCACTTTAATCCAAACACAAGAGAAACACAGAGACGTAACTCTGCTGTGTGTGGAAGGAGATTCTGTACACTTCAGTATTTTCTACACTTCAGTATTTTGAACATGTAAGTATTTCTACCTCTTCAGTACTTCCACTGAGATTAGTTTCAGTAGTTGTCTTTCAGTATATTTAATTATTTAGTTCATTTTGGTGTTCTGTACATTTAAATATTGAAGAAAGTTCGGTATTTTCAACACTTCAGTGTTTTCTACAGTTCAGTATTTTGAAGATGTAGATATTTCTACCTCTTCAGTACTTCCACTGAGTTTTTTACTACACAGTTCAGTAGTTTCTCCACTCCATCTTTCAGTAGATATCAGTATTTCATTCATTTCAGTATTCTGTACCTTTAAATATTTAAGAAAGTTCAGTATTTTGCATGTTTCAGTATTTCCTACACTTCAGTATTCCATTATTTTTCAGAATAAAAAATAAAACTCGAACACTCACCTCAGAGCAGTTGTGGTTTTCTGAAGCCCTTCAGCAGATCCACCAGAGCCAGATGTTTCCTGAAGGTCTGGTGGAGCTGCTCTGTGAGAGAGGAACGTGTGGAGGTGTTTAAAACAGACGGAGGTTTATATCTCTTTAGCGTTATATTAAAGCATCAGATAAATTTACAGCAGAGTGAAGAGCTTTACATCACTTTTTATTCCTTCGTCCATCACGAATCATTTCATCTATTTCATCTTTCCTTTAGACTTTTGGTTTATTTATTACTTCATTTATTTTTTTGTAACCTGACACGGTTGTAAATAACCCCTCTCCCTGCACCACCTTTAAATAAATGAAAAATAAGAGGTGTGAATGTGATGAAATACGACGCGTCTCTCCGTCTCGGCTCGCCTATCGATCCCACGGCTTGAGAAATCCTCTGTTTGTTTGTTCTTCCCACATCATCACAGGAACATTAGGCGTCTCAGTCATTGCCTTGTACTTCATTTCCAAATCTAATCAATGCCAATTGGATTAGAACGCTAAATAAATATAAATAGAAATAAATATATATTATAAACCCCATGGGAGCGTGATGCATCACTCACCATCAAACCCCAGACGCTCGCAATTATTCACAGCAGACACTGTGTTTCTATCGACTGACTGAGCCCAGGAATATCATCACTAGCTGCTGATCTGTGTGTGTGTGTGTGTGTGTCATTGAAATATCATCACTAGCTGGTGGTGAGTGTGTGTCAGTGTATGGTGTGTGTTTCTGAAGTGTTGTATGTGTGTGTCAGTGTGTTGTGTGTATATCAGTGTGTTGTGTGTGTCAGTCTGTTGTGTATGTGTCAGTGTGTGTTTTAGTGTTGTGTGTGTCAGTGTGTGTATCAGTGTGTTGTGTATGTGTCAGTGTATGGTGTGTGTCAGTGTGTATGTGTGTGTATCACTGTATTGTGTATGTTAGTGTGTTGTGTGTGTGGTGTGTATCAGTGTGTTGTGTGTGTGTATCAGTGTGTTGTGTGTGTCAGTGTGTTGTGTATGTGTCAGTGTGTGTGTATCAGTGTATTGTGTATGTCAGTGTGTTGTGTGTGTGTGTGTGTGGTGTGTATCAGTGTGTTGTGTGTGTGTCAGTGTGTGTATCAGTGTGTTGTGTGTGTCAGTGTATGGTGTGTGTCAGTGTGTGTATCAGTGTGTTGTGTGTTTCAGAGTGTTGTGTGTATCAGTGTGTTGTGTATGTGTCAGTGTATGGTGTGTGTCAGTGTGTGTATCAGTGTGTTGTGTATGTTTCAGAGTGTTGTGTGTGGTGTGTATCAGTGTTTTGTGTATTTCTGAAGTGTGGTGTGTGTTAGTGTGTTGTGTGTGTATCAGTGTGTGTATGTGTGTATATCAGTGTGTTGTGTGTGTGTGTATCCGTGTACTGTGTGTGTGTTTCTGCAGTGTTGTGTATTTGGTATATATCAGTATTTTATAGAGTTCACTGTATTGAACACTTGTGTATTTGGAACTTTTCAGTATTTTGTGTGAAGTGTGTAAAGCGGTGAAATCTTCAGTCCTGATGACATCATCATCGTAAATCTGTAAATCATTCGGGGAAGACGTTGTGTTTCTCTGGACTGAGTCTAGCTGCTGATGTATGTGTGCGTCAGTGTATTGTGTGTGTGTTTGTCACATTCACATGACGGAGAAACGTTAGCATTGCACTTTTCCCGTCTCTCAGATCCATCACTCGCTACGTGTTAATAAAACTGCAGTACAGATGCAGAGCTACAGGCTAATTCAAACACTCACTAACTTATTTATCGTCAGTGTATCACTGTGACAGAGTGTTCTCTGTCTGTGTTTTGTCACGCTCCTTGCCGTGATGCTAGACATTAGCATGCACACTTATACCTCAGGAAAAACTTCAGCAGACTCCATTATTCCTAAAGCAACACAGAAAGAAATGTTAGCATCACCTCAGGAAACGGTCTAAGTGTCTTGTTTATTGCGTCTTGTGTGCTCTTTAAGAGAGAAAGTATGCTAGCTGTTAGCATTAAACCTTATCATCAAGCATTATTTTTAGCAGCTACATTTTGTGCTCTTTCAGTAGCGCTACCATTAATCATAATACCAATTTATTTAAGCCATGTATGTGTGTGTGTGTGTGTGTGTGTGTGTGTGTGTGTGTGTGTAGGGTTTATTACACTACAAACAAGCTATCAAAGCATGCTAGTGCATTAGCTAGATATTCTTCACTCTGGTAGTGTTCTTAATAATTTTTTTACTGTTGCTTTCCTACTTATAGTCTTTACCATAATAGACTTAAAAACATGCTAAATGCTAAAGCACACATTCAAGAATTAATGAAATAAGACTGTAAGTGTATTTTGTTTTTGTTTGCCACACTCACAGTGCAGACTGGCTATGATGGAAATTATGCTAAGCATTAGCGTCACACTTTTCCCTCAGGAATAATTTTTTTTAGTAGGTCCATTTTTCCTCTATCACTAGCAGCAAAAGGACTAAACACTAATGCTAACACCCAGGACCTCATTTAATGCGAGTGTGTGAGTGTATTCACACTCCTGACAGGCCATGAAGAAAGGTCTATTAGCATTAGCGTCAGACTTTTTTCCCTCGGGATACATTTCCAGCAGCTCCTTATTCCTCCATCACTAAGTCTAGCCTTAATCATTATGGCTACTGCTAACTCCCAGTGAGTCATTTAATGTGAACATGCAAGTGTGTGTGTGTGACAAACTCTGTCTGAGTTTGTCACACACACACACACACACACACACACACACACCTGACAGGCCATGATTTAAAGAGTGCTAAGAGTTCTCATCTTACTTTTTTTTTTCTTTATTGTTAAAACTTGCAGAATTGTTAGCTGCTCTATTATTTCTAAATGATGACCTCTAGCCTAGCCTTAACCATAATTTAACCAAAGAAAAAAAGGCTGATAGCTAGAAAGTGTGTGTGTGTGTGTTGTGTGTGTGTGTTGTGTGTGTGTGCGTGTGTGTGCATGCATTTGTTCGTCACACACACACACTGATGATGGAATTATGCTAAGTATTATCGTCATACTTTTTCTCTCAGGAAACATTTCCAGTGTCATTGCACCTTGACTAGCGATAATCTTCAAAATAATGGAGGAAATATGCTAAATGAAAATGCTAATCCCCAGACAGGCAAATATGAAAAGTATGCTAACCATTAGCATCACAATTTTACCTCAGGTTTCATTTTTAGCAGCATTTCACTTCATCATAATAAAATGTGTCAGATTTTTCATTTTCACATCAAGAAATTCATTTAGCATGTGTGTGTGTGTGTGTGTGTGTGTGTGTGTGTGTGTGTGGAACAGTCGTTCTAGCTGGTGTAACTACCAGGTAAGCATAAGCGTCACATTTTGCCCCTCAGGAAAAGTTTCTATCAGCTTTGTATTTGATGAAGCTTTAGCTTTATCCTCGTGTGTGTGTGTGTGTGTGTGTGTGTAACATGTTAGCATTGAACCTCTGGAGTCTTTTCTAACTGCGGTGTTACTGAATCACAGTGTTAGACTGTATTTAATAGCTAATGCTAACAGCCAGGAACTTGTTTAAATTGTGTGCACTATGGAAGATTAATCAGCTAAGTGTTTTCTGTTTTTTTTCCACTATACATTATTGGCAAGTGTCACTAGCGTTAGCCTTAATAATATGCATGAGAAATGAAGCAACAAAGGCTAGAAGCTAAAGCTAACACCCAGGAATTAATTAATCTGCTTAAGCTATAGATGGAAACCATCATCAAAAATCTCCTTGAAGGAAGGTGACCTGTCTCACTCGCTTCTCACACTCATCCATCAAATAAACAAGTGCATAAGTTCTTATCTTCATTGAGGAAAAAAAAAAACAAAGACAAACACTAAAGACTAAATAACGCTGAAACACCTCAGAGTTCTGTCAGGGTGTGTGTGCTATCACTTCAAAATGCTGTTCAGTTCATCTGTCGTATGAATCAAACCTGGAGGGCGGAGCTAACGGAGAGATAAACGGATGGTGTTTGCCATGGTAACGCGATATTCACACTGGTTCTGCTGCTGTTAAACGAATCGGTGACTCACATACACTGTATTGCCAAAAGTTTTGGGACGTCTTCTATTACATGCACATGAATGTAATATGGAGTTGTCCCGCCCTTTACAGCTATAACAGCTTCAACTCTTCTGGGAAGGCTTTCCACAAGGTTTAGGAGTGTGTTTATGGGAATTTTTGACCATTCCTCTAGAAGCACATTTGTGAGGTCAGGCACTGATGTTGGACGAGAAGGTCTGGCTCACAGTCTCCGCTCTAATTCATCCCAAAGGTGTTCTATGGGGTTGAGGTCAGGACTCTGTGCAGGACAGTCAAGTTCCTCCACACCAAACTCACTCATCCATGTCTTTATGGACCTTGTTTTGGTCACTGGTGTACAGTCATGTTGGAACAGGAAGGGGTCATCCCCAAACTGTTCCCACAAAGAGCATGAAATTGTCCAAAATGTCTTGGTATGAAGCTGAAGCATTAAGAGTTCCTTTCACTGGAACTAAGGGGCGGAGCCCAACCCCTGAAAAACAACTCAATGATCTGGAGGGGTGTCCCAATACTTTTGGCAATATAGTGTATCTACATTAGCAATGTAAGCAGGAGGAAATTGAGGCATTTCCTCATTTGCATATTTCTCTATGGTATCTTAAAAGAGGATAAAGGTTAAGAAAATATTTCAGAGTGAAATAAAGAGATGTATATTGTTCATGAGCACCAGCGGGTTTCTCCACAGGATGTTCTGAACACAATATATAATTTATTTGAACCTTTTTTTCTCCAAAGCCTTAACTCTTACATTCAGTCTGACCGGTAAAATAAAGTCCAGTTTAGTCTTTTTTTTCTGTAGATAAATAAATTCAGCGGTTGTTATTAATTATGCATACAGTGATGACCTGACACCGGGAGTTGGGGTGATTTTACACTTCAGCACTAAATGCGCATTAATCAGTAGTGATAACACGAGCGGTCCAGCCCGAGATCTGAGGAGAGCGGCTCGGGAACGCCGACAGGTACGGTTTATTTTTGGACAAACTTTTTTTTTTACTTCTCTGGTAAATTTTGAGTTAAAGGGACTTGATGCTGTGCTTCACTTATTCTGCTCCTTTCTTCTTTACAAATAAATACATAAAATAAAGACTATAATCGTTGTTAAAGACAAAACTCTTATATATTATTTTAAATAATCCTATTAGTATATCATCTAACTCCAAATCCCACAGTGAGACGTCAGTAGTCTCTCTCTCTTTCAGTCTCTCTCTCTCTCTCTCTCTCTCTCTTCCCTGATAACTAATTTAAACCTGAACAGTTTTAAAACTTCTCTATTTTACATCATCTTCCAATTTCATTTTCATTCCACATCCTGATGTTACTGGAAGATTTCATCACTGATTTTATATGATGCAAAGAGAGAGAGAGAGAGAGAGAGAGAGAAAGAAAGAGAGAGAGAGAGAGAGAGAGAGAGAGAGAGACAGTTGATGCCCCCGACTCCTGACATGGATCCAGTTTTGTCATGTGATTGGTTAATGACACTCCCCACCCCCTCCCCCACCCCATCACCAGCTGGACATTTACATACTGGTCAGTAAAAATAAAGTGAAACATGTCTCAGCTTTTTAAATCCTTTACTGATGAATAAACTCTGAGCGTTTTGTTTTCCTAACATTTCTTCCTAACAGAATCTTGGAGCTGCTCATAAGTTTAGCAGAGTGTTTTTTAATCGCTAGCAGAAAAGGTGAAAACAGAGCGAAGAGTGAAAAGAGAGGAGTGGAAATATCGGTCAATAAATTCAGATTGATTTCATTAATGATTTGTTGTATGAGATTATTATAAAGATGTTCATTTATCAGGTCTCTTCTGGACATTTTGACTTATTTAGCTTTTTTAATTTTTAAATAAAGATGTAAAATTCTATCAATTATCTGCTTATACTGTACAGTAAAATTGTAAAATTGTAATGAAACATTATTATATTATTAGAATATCTGATATGAAATTAGATACATTTTACTTTCACTCGCTATAAAATTTATTTATTTAATTGTTATTGATTAATTAATTAACTAATTAATTAATTAATTAATTAGTTTTTTGATTTCAGCATATATTTTCAGGTAAGTCAGTACAGTGATTTATTTAATGATATAATAATTTAATAATTATTATTAATTGATATAAATAAATGTAGTTGTTTATTTAAAGTGCCACACGCCTCAGACACACACCCTGGTGTACATTAGCACTGATTTCTCTCAGAACTTATATAAAACTTATATATTATATAAACTTATATATATTTTTTTTAACCTTATGTTTATTTTCACTGTATTTATTTTGATCTTAAGTTTCTTTAAAGTGCAAAAATTTAATAAAACACAAATATGTTTATTTACATCAGCCTTCAAACTGACCACATTTATTTGTTTAAGTGATTAAATGAACAGTTTTAATATTTCTAAGAAATAAAATGCTTGAGAGAGCACAGGAAGAAGAAGAAGAAGAAGAAGATCCTGATGAGTATTTACCTGATAAATATTTCACATCTCTGGAGATTTTCAGTGAAGTTCAGGAAGTGTGTGTTGAAGTGATTACTCCATTCCCGCCATATGTTATCAGACGTTTATGTCATCCGTGCTGGAAGTCCAGCCCCCCATTCCAACTTCCTCCTCCATCTACGCCCAGGTTCCTGTAAGCTTCACCTCTCTGATTGAGATGATTGCAGTCCAGAGAGGGTTCTCCGTTTCAGGTCCTGTCTGGATTTTCCTTCTCGCTGCTCACACTTCGATCGAAATTCTGCTAAGCGTGTGCCATCACAGGAAAGAGCGAACTTGTAAAGTGGAAATGAAAACGATTCCGAAATTTCTGCGTTGTTTTGTTGCCATGGCGACAATAATCACGCTCTTGTTCACAATGACTTCAGACAACTTGGAATATTTATTTATTATAAATATTTGAATATTTAAGTGGTTAATAATAATAATAATAATAATAATAATAATAATAATAATAATAATAATCATCATCATAATAAATAGGTTTAAAAAGTGTTTAAAGTGTAAAATAACTGAAATTGTTTTTTTTACTCGATTTGGCTGAAATAATATTCAGTAATTATTACTGCATAGACACACTGTGCTTTCCATCTTATAACTAAAACATTTCTTAAAACTGAGATTAAATTAATATACATGACGTGTGTGTGTGAAAATATCTGCATGTTTAGGCAGCAGAAAAAAGATTCCTGACTGTAAGGTTTATTATTTTATTAATATGAAGAGAGAGAACACACAGAAGTTCAGCTGCTGACGGAGCGAGCGTTAACAGACGTGAAAACAGGAAGTAACTCACTTCACTGACATTGTGCTACACTGAATGTAACTATAAACTGATAAAATAAAATAAAAATTGAATTGCTGGTCATTGCTGGTATAAGACGAGCTGGCTGAACTAATCTGCATAAAATTCCAGATCTGTATAGAACTCCAGCATTACAGACGTGAACAGGAAGTGAAGCTCAGCAGCGTTCATTTCCTTCCTTTCAGCCACTTCAGCTGTAATGACGACCTCCAGAGGAACACAGGCTGGAACCAGACTGAGCTTAGAAAGCGTTTTCTGATGTTTAAGCGTTCTTTTCAGTTCTCCGGCGTCTGGGCTGCTCTGGTATTCCTCACCACGGCTCCGTCTCTAACAGATCAGATGAGCTTTAGAAGTTGGAAGTCACTGATAACTTTGACTGCAGATAAATTATCTTTGGAGAGGGTGAATAATTCACAGATAACAATAAAGACCAGGATGACCGAGCTGAGCGGCGAAGGGGACTTTGAAGATTACTAAAAACTTTTTCCTTTTATTTATTTATTTTTTTCCGCCCAGGAGAGTTCAGGTGTTTTCTTAGATGCAAAGTGTCATGGAATTCAGCGTGAAAATCAATGTCCTTTAAAACCTGACACATCCTTCATTCACTCCAACCTCGGCTCAGGCACAGAGTCACACTCACTGGAGGGTGTTTTTCTAAAGGTGATAGATAGATAGATAGATAGATAGATAGATAGATAGATAGATAGATAGATAGATAGATAGATAGATAGATACAGAGACACAGAGCGAGAGAGAATGAAAGAAACCTGGCTCCACCTACTTGTTCTCTGCTCTCCACCTGGCCCCTCCTCCTCGCCTTCTGGAATCTTCCACCAGGCCACGCCCCCATTTCTATCTGTAATTGTCCACCTGCTGCCCCCTCACTTTTCTGGATTTTTTAAAATCTGCTGTGTCCCCCCCCACACACTTTTTTTGAACCCTCCCCCATGTTGGCCCTGCACACTTCTGTTCATTAGTGTTTTCCATCTGGCCACGCCCCTTTTTGTTCATTATAGCCTTCCACCACAACATGACCGCTTCTATTCATTAAACTCCTCCACCTGAGCACGCCCCCTTCTGTTAATTACAGTCTTACACCTGGCCCCTCCCCCTCAGCTCTTTGGAACTCTCTGGCCCCGCCCACTCAAAGTTGCCAAATATCCACTACACTACACAGATTTCTATTCCTTTCTCTTTCCTGTAGTGTGACATTTCTTTATCACATCTAAGGCCTTCTGCAGGCCTTCTCTTATTTAAAATATTTACATATTTAGATATATTATTAGCATATACATATACACACACACTATATGTTATATACATGTCTTTTGCTCATGTTCATTGATGAATTTATATTAAAAAAACCACAGCTGATAGACCCTGTGTCCTCAGAAACCCTGTTTTCCATCCAACACTCTCCTGGTTGGTCCTGATGGAGTGAACTGGAGCCAAGCACATAAAGTTTCACAATGGAAAGCATTTTCTTTTTTTTTCCCTCCTACCACGTCAGTGTTGGCATGAATGGACCTCTCTTCCCGTAACCTCGGCCTGGCACGGAAACCCCCAGTCGCGATCCCAACTAATTAATAATGAGATGGAGTATAAAGAGTGATGTAATGTTTGAGGAGCAAATCAAATCTGCATCGCGGCCTAACTCACTTAAGAACACATTACTTCTCCATCTGAAGATGGATGAGGGCGCGAGGGGGCAGAAGAAGATGCACTGCGGCTGGAGAGAGAGATAAACTGATTAACAAAGAACTCCTTTTTCCTGTATGCACCGGGGCTGATGGGTGAAATGGACTGGCGTGCCCGGTACTCGCGTCCTCCGATTAGACTTTTCCCGGAATGCGCTCGAGATCGTTCCCGACGATTGTAACACTTCTGTTCCCGCAGCTCTTTAAAAAGAAACCTGATCTGCACATTCGGACGAATCCTCGAGCCTTTTAACTCCGCACTCTGGGTGTGTGTGTGTGTGTGTGTGTGTGTGTGTGTTACATAGTGCAGAAGAATACTTAGCTCAGCACTCCATATTTTTACTCTGTCTGGTCTCTGATGACTGAAACACAGCAAATCAGAGCAGTGTGTGTGTGTGTGTGTGTGTGTGTGTGTGTGTCAATACAGTGCACAATATTTAGGAAGCAGCCCTAATGGAGGTCACACAGTTGAACCGGAAGCTCAGTCTGTCTTCAGTTCCCTCTTTATCTGTCAGTCTGTAAGGTCTGAGCGCGTGACTGTCAACAGATTGTTTAATTCCAACACTCCTGAATAATTAACATCATAAACGAGTCTAACGGAATAAAAACATAAACCAGAAATCTAACACATCATCAATATTAATTAACACTCAGGAACTCTGTGTCCACTACACACTGTAACGATCTGTAGTCCAAATCATAGCACTTAAGAATTCCCACAATGCACTGCTCTGGAGTTTTTCAAGGTGAGGAAGAGTGTGGCATCGTTTCCAGAATAAACTACACATTCCTTAAAAAAATCTGTCTTTACATATTCATTTATTCTATAAACACGTTTAACAAGATTAAGTAAAATAAATAATAAAATCTAACAGGCTGAGTTACTGTTAGCATCATGATGGTGATTATTTTTCTGCTGCAGCATGAACCCCAAATGACTTATTCCTCAAACACTATGACAATTTACCAATAAGAAGATTTTATTTACTAAAGGACAACACATTAATCTGTTTCTACATTTAACATTTCTAGCATTTGGCAGACGCCCTTATCCAGAGTGACTTACATTTTATCCCATTTTTAAACAATTGAGCACTTGAGGATTAAGGGCCTTGTTCAAGGGCCTAGCATTGGCACCTTAGTGGACCTGGGGTTTGAACTCACAACCTTCTGATTGGTAGTCCAACCTCTTAGCCCTTAAGCTACTGTTCTAGTGTCATTTATGCTGATCAGCCATGACATTATGAAATGCCAGGTGAAGTGAATCAGACTTAGTATCTCCTCATCATGGCACCTGTTAGTGGGTGGGATATATTAGGCAGCAAGTCAACATTTTGTCCTCAAAGTTGATGTTAGAAGCAGGAAAAATGGACAAGTGTAAGGATTTGAGTGAGTTTGACCAAAAGGACCAAATTGTGATGGCTAGACCACTGGATCAGAGCATCTCCAAAACTGCAGCTCTTGTGGGGTGTTCCCGGTCTGCAGTGGTCAGTATCTATCAAAAGTGGTCCAAGGAAGGAACAGTGGTGAACCGGAGACAGGGTCGTGGACGGCTGAGGGTCATTGATGCACGTGGGGAGAGAAGGCTGGCCCGTGTGATCCGATCCAACAGACGAGCTACTGTTGATCAAACTGCTGAAGAAGTTAATGCTGGTTCTGATAGAAAGGGGTCAGAATACACAGTGCAGGACGGGTCAGGGCTGTTTTGGCAGCAAAATGGGGACCAACACAATATTAGGCAGGTCATAATGTTATGCCTGATCAGTGTATGTTATAGCAGCTGAACTTTATTCTCTTTCTTCAGATTAATAAAAGAAAAACTGGTCACGTGACTGAGAAACTGTGAAGAAGTGTGAACTTTACACCTCTGACTGGAGACTCCTTCCACACATCACACACACACACACACATCAAAGAGTGAGCTGTTGCTATGGAAACCATAAGGTATCAGAGTGAGTGCATTAATATAAAGCTGCTCTATGGTCAGAGCTGCTGTTAGAGAGAATTAATCAACACGTGATCCACCAATCAGAGTCCAGAACATTCGTTAGGAGTGTATGATCGTTCTGTTCAAGAAGAACCTTCAGAGGTACCTTCAGAGCTGTTAGTAATAAACAAACACAAAGAACCTGTATGTGGATTAAAGTGTTTTTTTAATGAATCCTTAAAAAATGGTCCACAGTGATGATGATGATGATGATGATGTGTGTATGAGCAGTGTGTATTACGCTCACAGAGCTGCCGTCTCGGGCACTAGCGAGCATTAGCTCATTTCCTGGTGCAGTGGGAGTTTAATTAATCTGCTCACTAGGACACGGTGCAGCGCCGAGGCTCCCTGAGGAACACACACCGCTCGCCAGCAAGAGTGTGACACCAACACGTGTTCAACAACCTCTTATTATTACACAAACACATGTCCCGTCGCTCCGAGATGTGGCAGTGTTACAGCCAGAACGTCTGGCCTTACATCATTTCATCATTTCATCAAGAGAACGCAGCGAGTCGTATGTCTATACCTCACGTACCTCATGGCTTACATCATTTATACCGTCAGCGCTTCTGCACATTCTGATCACTCCACTCGTTCTTTCCTGCTTAATATAATCTCTTCTGTTTATTTATTTATTTATTTATTATTTGCATTTCCTGATTTACTGAAGCATCATTTTTGACCTACTAGGAGACAAGTGTGACATCAGCAAAGGCACACTGAGGAATTATACACACCTTTCATGTCCTCACCACACACACACACACCTCCTTGTGTGTTCATTGCTGCTATGATAACCCTTGCGTGATTTATTGTTTCCATATGTGTGTGTGTGTGTGTGTGTGTGTGTGTGCACGCATATGAATGGGTATTTATGAATGTCTTTAGGCACACACACACACTCATGTGCACATGAACATATGGAACCAATAAAAACACACACGCACATGCATACACACACACACACACACACACGCATATATATATACACTACTCACAAAAAGTTAAGGATATTCAGATTTCGGGTGAAATTTCAGGATGCACCTAAAATGCACTATAACCTTTCCAGGTGAACTTAATTTGACCTTCTCTACACTTCTGAATGCACATGTCCAACTGTTCAGTGTTTCAGTACTTTCTGCAGAACTTGCTGTTCTCTAACAAGGTGCTTAACGGCAAAATTCATAACTGGTGTTTGATCCATGAATCCACCAATAAATTTTCTGGTTCCATTAGAATTGGTATTTAAACAGTCCTCTTCATCATGCTGTTCACATTTTGACATCATGAGACCAAGACCACACCTAACAACTGATCAACAGAACCTCACCATTGTGAGGCTTCAAACAGGATGTTCTCAGAGGGAAGTGGCCACTGAGCTTAGAGTGTCACAGAGTGTCATCAGCAGGTTGGGACAGAGATACAGAGAGACTGGAAGAGTCACAGAAAGGCATAGAAGTGGACGTCCTTTGGCCACATCCCACGTTGATGACCGCTTCATTATGAACAGTGCCCTGAGGAACCGGATGATGAATGCCACTCAACTCCAGGCACATTTAAGGGAGGTGAGAGGAACCCAAGTGTCACGTCAGACCATTCGAAACCGTTTACATCAGCGCGGTCTGCGTGCTAGACGACCTGCAAGGGTACCTGACCACACCCCCAGGCACAGGCGTCGGGCCAGGGAGCATTTACGCTGGACGAGGGACCGGTGGGCCTCAGTGCTGTTCTCTGATGAAAGTCGATTCACGTTGAGCAGAAATGATGGACCCAACGATGTTGGAGACGTCAAGGAGAGCGCTATGCATCAGCCACTGTTGTGGTGGTGTTACAGTCTGGGCAGGTGTGTCCACTCAATACAGAACTGCCCTACATCTTGTGAATGGTACAGTGACAAGCCAATACTACCTGAATAACATCATTAATCCAGTCATTGTGCCCCTGCATGAACAACACAGGTCTAATTTCATCTTCATGGACGACAATGCTCCAGCTCATCGAGGTCGCATCATTAGGGAACGGCTGCTGGAGGCTGGGGTTCCTCAAATGGAGTGACCTGCACTTTCTCCAGACCTGAATCCCATAGAAAACCTCTGGGATCAGCCGAGTGGCCGTGTAGAGGCTCGTAACCCTGCACCCCAGAACCTCAATGACCTGAGGGCCGCCCTTCAAGAAGAGTGGAATGCCATGCCTCAGCAGACAATAAGTCGACTCGTGAACAGCATGAGACGTTGTGGTCAAGCTGTAATTGATGGTCAAGGGCACATGACAGATTATTGAGACAGAGATTTTTTGTTGTGGTATACCCACCACTGTTGTTGGATTTTGTTTCAATAAATTGTTTGAGATGAGGAAATCACCATTGCAGCTTCTACTTAAATGCCCTACTTTCATGATATAATATCACTGTAGTGTGAACTTTAATAAATTTCACCCAAAAGCCAAATATCCTTAACTTTTTGTGAGTAGTGAATATTTACGTAAGAGCGCACGTACACACACACACACACTTACTTTACCTATATTATTGTGAAGAGTGAAGTAAGGGGGCGGGGCTTATCTCCAGGTAAGAATAAAAGATAAAAGTCTAACACAGTCAGATGATGGATGATGTAAGCAAATCTTTCTTTCTCTGTGCTAATCTCTCTCTCTCTCTCTCTCTCTCTCTCTCTCTCTCTCTCTCTCTCTCTCTCTCTCTCTCTCTTTAACTGTATTCACACCTCTGCCGCTGTGTCAAGTCTCCTCTGTGAAGACGCCTCTCTCTCGTTCCTCCATCATTCTGAAAGATGTTTGTTATTCTCACACTTACATTTTCCTCTTTAACTGTATTACACTTAATCCTTTTGGAGGAGCAGAGATACAGAAAGTTTTACAAAGTGACTCAAGAAAAAAAGAAAGTGACATCATGCATTTTTCTTTTTCTTCTGAACCAATCGGGTTGCAGCTTTGGATCCATGAGAGAAAAACAAACAGAGAGGACGGAGAGCCGGCTGAAGAAAAAGTGGAACGTTTTTAGAAGTATAAAGTCAGTAAATTCTCAGAGAAGGGAATTCTGTGGTTCTGAAGTGCAGTTCATTAAGCATGATTAGCTTGCTAGCATAGCTAGCCAACTGCTAACAGTAATGTTCAGCGTAACTTGATGTTTTTAGATTTTTATCCGCTGCTTAAAGAGAACTGGAAATGTGTCTGAGACAAATATAAACCCAGAGGAGAGAGAAGGAGAGGACACATGGAGCTGAAGGAGGCTTAGTGGAGAGAATACGGCAAGTCTTGCGTTTTTAGATCCTTGTATACAAGTCAGTCCAGAATCCCAATTTTATCATCTGGAGACGGACGAGTTTCTTCTGGACTCTGTGACTTCAGCAGGAGAGAGTGAGGAGGTGTAGGCTTAAAAATGTGAAAAATCTACTTTATTCATCTATGAATGTAATAACACACACACACACACTTGTAGTTAATTGGTGAGCGGATCGTTAGCGCTAATAGACTCAGTGTTTATATGCTGCATGACTTTAAGGCTGTTATTCAAACCTGACACAAACAGCATGGTGTCTGAAATTCCACTAAAACTGAGGCACTTAAGCCAACAATGAATGGCACCTTCACACAACTCGGTGAACCCTACAGAGTGGAAATGAAACACAGCCCCGTGTGTGAGCTTTATGGGCCGTCTCGTCCGGGAGCGCTAAATAAACACAGACACACAGCTGGTGATTAGACTGCCTTCTCCATTTCAGCTTAAACGCCGTTTTTGTAACCTAAAGCCGGGCGTTTAGACTCCTCTTTTTCTCTGAAGCGTCTCTAAACTGGCTACTAGCAGGATTTTCATACGAGACTCGAATGACACGTCTGCCTGAGCTGAGATTTCTGACCGCACACGTTTAGTGTTTCAAAGGAAGCAAAGCAACAGGCCTCTGGAGCAGAGAGACGTTATTACAATAACAGAATAATCAGTGCAACGTCACACTGCAGCTTCAACTCACTGCTACAGCTAGAGTTACACATCCATCACAACCGCAACACACAGCTCATATCTCCAACTGCATCTGTATCTCCATCACTCTGTCTACATCTCTATCTCTAACTCCATTTCCATCTCTATACATATCTCCATCTGCATCCACACCTCCACCTCTGTGTCTGTATATCTATCTCTACCTGAAACTCCACCTCTCTGTCTCCATCTGTATGTGTATCTCTAACTGTATCTCCATCTCTCTATGTATCTCCCTCTCCATCTGTATCTCTAACTGTATCTCCATCTCTCTATGTATCTCCCTCTCCAACTGTATCTCTATCTCTGTTTCTAACTGTATCTCCATCTGTATCTGTATCTCTAACTGTATCTCTATTTCTAACTGTATCTCCATCTGTATCTCTAACTGTATCTCTATCTGTAACTCAGTCTCTATTTGTATCTCTATCTGTATCTGTATCCCTCCAGTGGAATGTACTGGAAATCTTCTATCTAATGTGACTGAGTGGGAAAACAAACTCATTTTAAAGAAGAGAAGCTGTTACTGAAAACCCCATTTCATCAGGTGTAGTTCAGTTTTTTGTGTTTTCTTGTTGAAAGGTTTGCTGAGAAGTTTGCAGGAACCGGTTATGGAGCTGGACTCAGTGCTGCTGCGGGTCACAGTGGGTCCATTTCCTGATAAAATCTAACTGGATTTCTGAGAACACTTTCTGTTTAGAAAACCCGGTCTGTGGATCTACACAAAGCAGCGGCTCAGTGAATGAAGGTATATTTCTTCAGTCTGTACAGAAACATGGCAGAAATATGTCTTTATTTTGGAGCTCAGTGAGGCGGGGTTTAGGTGGAGATACTGGAGCAAACCACGGAAAAAAAACTGAATCATCTCCTGTTAGTGTCATGTTAAAGAACCAGATCTTTGTTCATGGTTGCCAGGTTTTACAGAGAATAATCAGAAATGTGTGCACACTGCAGGTAAAGTGTGTTTCAACCACATAAAGACGGAGAACAAGAAGAAGAACAAAACATTTATTCTTTTTACTGTTTTTTACTGTTGTATTTGGGGTGGATTTTTCTACAAACTTTCTGTTGAAAATCCACAAAAAAATCAGAGCCTTTTATTTTTAAATATTTTTTATATTTTTTTATTTGTTCAGCGGGATCCCAGTACACACAGCCTGCAGCTAAATAAATAAATAAATAAATAAATAAATCTTTCCTCGGGAATTCTGTGTGTATTCATTAACACTGTAAAGCGCTCAGTAGAACATCACTTCACTTTTATACACCATGTGGAATTTCGCTGCGTTTCTAAGCCGAGGTCATTATATCACTGTGTCATTTCAATACAAAGTGACAAGAAACATGTTGGATCCATTACACACACACACACACACACACACACACAGAGATTTATAGCAGGGAGAACAAGAACAAGCCCACTTTTGTTCAGCTTTGAGAAAAAAGAAGAAGAGGAATGGCTGTGCAGAAGGAGAGAGACAGACAGAGAGAGAGAGAGAGAGAGAGAGTGTGTGTGTGTGTGTAAGAGAGAGAGAGAGAGAGTGTGTGTGTGTGTGTAAGAGAGAGAGAGAGAGTGTGTGTGTGTGTGTAAGAGAGAGAGAGAGAGTGTGTGTGTGTAAGAGAGAGGGAGAGAGAGACAGAGAGAGAGAGTGCTTTTGCATTTGGTTACACAAGACAGAATCAGAACAATAAAAAGCGTCTCTCAGCAGGTCGAGGGGCTGACAGCAAGACACTAATGCAAATAAGGAGCACTTAAGGGAGAGAGAGAGAGAGAGAGATACTGACAGGTGAACAGAGAGAGAGATTAAACTCTACATTTTAATTTAAATGATATTCCCTCTACATGAACCCTAAACCCTAATCTCTAAACCGTTTGCCCAAAGTTTTTTTTTTTTTTCTCAGAGTCATAATCTTAAAGCCTTTACCCCTAATCCTCACCCTCAAGCCCTAATCCCTCAAATTTAGCCCTAAACCCTGAGGAATGATCCCTAAACCCTCAGCCTTAATCCCTATTCCCTTAACCTAACCTTACATCTTTTCCCCTCATCTCCAATTCTGAATCTCTGAAGCTGACCTGAGTGTGTGAAAGCAGTCAGGACGCCACGGGTGGTGTGTTAATTTAGTGGAGCAGTAGGAGGTTTGGGACGGAGCCGCAGAGAAGACGGATTGAATTCACGCTTCAGAATGAGAGTAGGGTTTTAGTCCTGAGGCAAAGAGAGCGAAGGAAACACTTTATTTTTCTGAAATTAGGTTTATTTCAAGTCTCCTGGTCGAGTTTTATTAAATTGCAGTACTTGATAAACTCTGACATCATCACAGAATTCATTCACTTCTATTTTCTTTCTATTCTGTTAATAGAGAGCTTTCAACAACACGCAGCGTCTCGATTCAGCGTCTATTCATAAAGGTGAGATGAGAAAAGAGCAACCTGATGTCAGGATTAGAGAATCAGGCCATCAGCGTCAACACAGAATACCCATAATGCACTCTGCAGTGTTTAGGGAACAGGGTACAGGGTATAAGGGTCTCTGGCCTAAATATTAGCACACTCAGTTTTAGTTTAATGAAGTGTAATGTTGCAAAAACAATAATAATTATCCCTAATGCCTAAACCCTAAATTTTAAACCCTAATGTCACAATAAAACCCTAAACCCAAAAGACTAATCCCTAAACATGAGCACAAACCCTAAAACGTAATCTACAACCCCTTACTACAAATCATCAATACTTATCCCTAACCCCTATCTGAAATTTTTAACCGTATCCCTCAAACTGAGCCCTAAACTGTAACTAAACCCTGAAGACTAATCCCTGATATGGAGTAGGATATTCTATAATATATTTTTGTACAATCTTTCCTTGATCTATAAACCCCAAAGGCTAATTTACAAACTCAGAATCCTAAAACTAGTACCTATACATCAGGCACTAATCCCCAAACCCTAAATATTAATCCCTAAAACAAGCAATTCCCTAACCTTTAAAAACTAATGACAAAACACTAGAGACTAACACTAAACACTAAACCCCAAACACTAAATTATATTTATCCCCAAATTCAAAAGACTCATCCCCACCACCTGAAAAACAAATCTCTAAACATTAAAGACTCATCCCCAAGCCATAAATCTAAAATACTAAAACCCAAACTCTGAACCCTAATATTTAAAACAAATTCCCAAACATTAGAGACGCATCCCCAGACCTTAAATATTAATAGCTTTAAATCTGAGAACTAATCCCAAAACAATAAAGCGTACTCTGACCTTCTTAACATTTTTGTCTCTTTCTTTCTTTCTTTCTTTCTTTCTTTCTTTCTTTCTTTCTTTCTTTCTTTCTTTCTTTCTTTCACTTGTCTCTTCTTTTCTCTCTTTATCACTCCATTCATATTTGTAAAATCTGTAAAACATTTTTTTATTAAATGAACAGATAATAAAAGCAGAATTCCGCCTCGTTTCTCTCTGCTCTAGCGCTGAACCTGGCTGCGCGTCTCTCTGGTTAGCGTGTGGTGATGGTGTGAATATTAAAATCCGCCCCACTTTGTCGTCTCTGTTGCCGGATTGGGAATCTAATAATCCCTGATTGTCAACACGCCACTGTTTGTTGTTTTCTGACTGCAATTAGACTCCCTCGTTCCCTCGCCGCCTCGCTGATGGAAAAAAAATGAACACAGCCGCGGCAGCAAATCATTCTGGCAGTCGGGGATGAAGGTCAATCGCTTCAGCGAGGAAGGACAATTAATCGGAGGAGGCAAACCTTCCCCAGATACTGGACACCAGGAACCACATACTGACGAGACCTTCATGCTAATATGCTAATACATTCTTCTGTGTTTCTTCCTGAGGTCCAGCTATGAGAACACTAACATCATACAAATTCAGTCCAGAGATATGAGGCTGGATATCGAAATATCTGTCATGTAATTATTTTTTTTAACACAAACCGGACTTGTTTGGATTGGACGAAGGAGATTTAGTGAATTTTTATGTTTTTGCATCTTTTTAACATTAATAAATAAATTAAGAGAAACTAAGAGTAATAAACTAAGAGTAGATATAAATGTTATAAATGTATAATAATAGAGTAATAACAGAGTAGCGCTGGATCAGATGGGTTAGTGATTTCATTTATATATTTATATTTGTGTTTATTTTACATTCGGAAGTGTAAAGTCACAACAGAATAGCTCTGAGTAAATTATTCATAACTGTCACTTAGGCTTCTTCAAGGTCACTGAGCTTTTAATCCACACACACACACACACACACACACACACACACCTTGCTTGAAATTATAAGAATGAATCATTATTCAGCTCTGTGAGTGTTCTGGATTTGTTCTGAATTAAACGTTTCTGTAACATTTCCTCCAAACTGAAGCTCAATATTCATCAGCTAGCAGAAACAAAGCTGAAATAAAACACGAAATGAAGTGAATCATGTTTCAGGAGATGAACACTGAAGTGACAGATGAACTGCACAAGGCTTAAATATTTTATTTTCCTGCGTCTTCAACACAGAGATGTGATGAAGTCATTATTCACATTTAATAAAGACTTTTGACCCGTTTCTAGTTGCAGTTAATGTTTGTGAAACAGTTCCTGTTGTTATTGATGTGTTATAACAGCTATAAACATAAGGTGTTACAGGTAGTGTCACGTGACTGAGATGAAGCTCTGATGTGTGACGTTCCTCTGTTGACGTGTGACGTTCCTCTGTTGACGTGTGACGTTCCTCTGTTGACGTGTGACGTTCCTCTGTTGACGTGTGACGTTCCTCTGTTGACGTGTGACGTTCCTCTGTTGACGTGTGACGTTCCTCTGTTGACGTGTGACGTTCCTCTGTTGATGTGTGACGTTCCTCTGTTGATGTGTGATGTTCCTCTGTTGACGTGTGACGTTCCTCTGTTGTTGTGTGACGTTCCTCTGTTGACGTGTGATGTTCCTCTGTTGATGTGTGACGTTCCTCTGTTGATGTGTGATGTTCCTCTGTTGACGTGTGACGTTCCTCTGTTGATGTGTGACGTTCCTCTGTTGACGTGTGACGTTCCTCTGTTGACGTGTGACGTTCCTCTGTTGACGTGTGACGTTCCTCTGTTGACGTGTGACGTTCCTCTGTTGATGTGTGACGTTCCTCTGTTGATGTGTGACGTTCCTCTGTTGATGTGTGACGTTCCTCTGTTGATGTGTGACGTTCCTCTGTTGATGTGTGACGTTCCTCTGTTGACGTGTGATGTTCCTCTGTTGACGTGTGACGTTCCTCTGTTGACGTGTGACGTTCCTCTGTTGATGTGTGACGTTCCTCTTCAGGTCTTTTGCAGTTCTCTGAGTGTGAAAGCTCTGAACCCGGGTCTGGTCCTGGGAATCCTGCCTGACACTTCACCTAACTCTGGTGATGGTTTTTGGGGTTTTTTCTACAGTTTTTACAGTCAGAGAGAACCAAAGTTTAAATATTTCAGAAAAGGACTGTGTTACATCGAGCCTGAGCTCAGAACGAGGAAAAAACCTTCAAGCAGATTTATCTATCTGAACCGCAGCTCTGCATCCACAGCTTCAACTTTCTGTAAAATAACGTCTCAGTAATATTCAGTTACTGCCGCAAGCCTGCTTTTGTTTTAGTTCTACAGTATGTTTCAGCAGATCTGCTCTCATTTCTGCTTTTTTTTATTGTGCTGTGATGTGAAATATTACACATTTTTTAATCCACATTCACAATTTTCACACGTCCAGTAATAAAGTAACACGTGAGGCTCGCCCCTGTGTTTTAGTGAAATGAATAAATCTGTCTTTACTTTTATCGAGAGATATATTCACTTTACTGCATTTCATATTAACGAAACTATGGCGGCTAACTCCGCCCCCTGCACCCCAAACAATCAGAGTCATTTCTTTGCTGCACCTTTTCCACTTTTCAATCAGGAGTCTGTGTTCACGTTTCCCCAAATCCTGTTTTCTTTCCTTCAGCCTCTGCCTCTCCGTCTGAGTGCCGTTTCTCACAAGAGCTTTCTCACAAGATGTTCTCTTTTTTTTTCCCGGAGAAAACCCGTTTCTGTGGCCATCGCGATGCGGCCGCCGCGATCAGGCCTCAATCAAAATCAAAAGATTTCTCCTTTCTGTTCGGAGAGGAGAAGCCGAGAGCGGCTCGTTTTCCCGCCCGGTGATGGGCTTTGGACGGACGAGACTCTGATTAAACGACTTTTTCTGCTTCTGTTTCAGGCTGAAACGTGGGCAGAATTCTCTTCGAAACATTACTGTGTGGTTTCTTGGCGAAAGCTTGCAATAATACATCACCTCGTGTTGCGCCTGAAGGAGCTCTAACGGCTTCATGCATTATACATTTAAAGACAAAAGCCTCTGTGATGAAGATTGCATGAGGAGTGAAGCCGTGTCGCTCGTAAATAAACCCGAGTGCTGAATAAACAACAGAAACACAATAAACTCACATGGAGTTATTAGTTATCGAGGTGTGGAGGACAAACTGTCCGACACGGACACGTCATCGACATCGATACGTCCCCGAGGTGGACTGGCTCCTCTACCAAAGGAACTCTAGTGAGAAAGTGATTTGACTCTGAATCGACTCGTCTGCATGAAGTGAATCAAACATGCTGGGGTATGTGCTGCTTACTTGTTATTGTCATTGTTTGTTATTTATTTGTTTTTTTTTATTTAGATTTTTGAAGCGAGCTGCTAAACTGAGCCAAAGGACAGAGCTGTAGCACTACAGAAATATCTGGTATCATATCTACTCCGGTGATTCGTTAACTTTTTAAATGGTCAGATTTCTGATCAGTGAGTTTTAAGATAGTGTTTGCTTCCACCTCAGGTAGCTTTTGTGTGTGTCTGTCTGTTTGTTTACTTATATGCAGCTTGGCACTAAAGAAACCCAATAGCAAAAGAATCAAAAGAATCACTTTTAGTCTGACTCAGAATCATTTTCAGTCTGATTCAGAATATGTCTGATTCAGAACATTTTCAGGCTGATTCATGTGAAAGCACATTTTCTTATTTTCATTTCAGCTCTAATAATTACTAAAGCCATTGCAAGATATTTAAAATAGCATTGAAATAAAGACATTTAAATATATTTAAAATAAAAACATTTCCTTCACATTATTCCCTCATGTGCACAAAACCATATTTACAATCGCAGACTAACACAATACTTCAGTATTCAAGGAAATGTTTTAAACTCTACAGAAATTCTTGGAGACTTTTCTCTGGCAGATTTCTATCTGGTGTCTCGTCGATGAAACTTCAGCAGGAGATTTGGCTTTCACACTCTAGAGTTCTCTTCGACGTAATTGCACAAATTGCTGATAAGAAAAGCCGCACTTTCTCTTTTCAGCTCGGCGACGGAGGTTAAACGTGGACGCACACTTCACCTCTTCCCTCTATTGTTCGACGACACGTAGACGTTCATCGAATTTTCACACACAATGAGGAACAAAAATCATCATTCAAGTCATCTTTAATATGAAACACTTATCAGTAATTGCTTTCAGAAGTCTTTTAGTCCTTCGTTTTAGCAAAGCGATAATTATTCGATATTAAATCCCCGCTCATTGTCCTTACACACGTTATTAGCACAGAGGGCTTTTGTTTAATTGCTAGCGTATGGGATGTGAACGTAGAGAACGGAGACGTGAAAAGAATCCACGTGTGAGCGGAGAGAAAACGAGGTGCAGTGATGAAATATTAAAGTGTTGCATCATTCTGCTGATGCGGTTATTTATTATGCGCTAATAAACCTCTTAGTGCCAGATATCATTTGAGTGAATGCACTGGAAAAGAACAGAGAAAAATGAGCTGCCTTCAGGCACACACACACACACACACACACACACAAACACACAAACACACACATCATGTTGTCACTTAGCAGGGAGATTAGTGAACGCCGGCACATTATTTAAGGAGCAGCAGAAAAGAAAGAAACAAACAAACCTGGGCTTCATCCCAAATAGTAAAATTCACATCTAGTTCAATTCCACTAGAACGGTGACTATTTTTAGTTTCTGTCCCAAAAGCTGAGTTCAGCTCTAGTCAGTGTTTTTATTCCAAGTGAATTTCAGCATCAGCCATTTTTAAGTTTCCGTCCCCAACACTGGAATTCAGAACTGTTTTTTTACTGAATGAAGTTCGAGATCTTCGACATTCACAGCATGTGACAGACGTCTTCATCCGCACAGACTGAAATCCTGCTCATCTCCACACCGGAGTCCAGCAGCAGCTTGGAGATCTCGGGATTTAACCTCACAACCTTCTGATCAGTTGTTCAGCATCAACCAGGAGAACTGAAAAATCAGCCATTTTAAAACTTTAAAGATATAAACTTACTGTTTTTACCACAGTCAGTCATCCTGAGGCGCTGTCTCATTACCAGCCTTAGTTTTACTGAAAGAATTCAACTTTTCATTTAACACACTAGAATTCCTTTTTATATCGGATTCATCTGGACCTCAACCATGTTTCAGAGCTTCTCAGACGTGAAGTATTTCCTGTGGGACTATAATCTCCATCTAAACAGAATCCTGGGTTCTGTACTCTGAGGTTTCACATGGCTCACACTTTACCCGGGATTAATTATGAATCCCGGCTCTTCAGAACCTGAGGTTTCACACTGAACATTCCTAAACCCTGGTGTGACCTTATTCTTATTCAACAACCATGATTGGATAAATCTATCATGTGACCACTTTATATAACATCTCACGCTTTCACGTCGCTCACGTCTCACATTTACAGTTTACAGAAAGAAGGAAGTTGTCCCAAACACTGAGAGTTCAGCTCTGATTCATGTTTTAATGTTTTATTAGAAGTGGATTTTATTGTCAGACATTTTAAGGCTCTGATCCAAACACTGAAATCTGCACTAGATCTGTTTAATCAAGCTCTGCTTTTTATTACAGTGAAAATCTGACATCAGTTTTTTACATTTACATTTCTGGCATTTGGAAGACACCCTTATCCAGAGCGATGTACAATTTACCTGAGTAACTGAGGGTTAAGGGCCTTGCTCAGGGGCCCAGACGTAGCAGTTTGGTGGACCTTGCATTCAGACTCACAACCTTCTGAACAGGAGTACAACACCTTAACCACTAAGCTACCACTAAGCTACGACATCCCCGTTTCTAATGTCTAATTCTAGAGAAGATCTTTTATGGTTCTGTTCCAGACTTATAACATATCTAGTTAGTGTTCTGTCCAGGAACCATTTCAGACTCCCTCTCAGTTAGTAGACTCTCACTGCACAGTGTTAGTAGAGTAGAGTAAGACTCGTCTCCATATCCAGGTCGATTTCCTACAGAAACTGAACATTATGTGAACATTGTGATCCAAACACACCGATCCATCTGTGGTTACAGTTCTCAGCTTTGGTAAGGTTCTGTTCCGAATGTTCCACTTCTTGTTAATGTTCCTTCTCTGGAATAAATACTGTCGCTATAGATGCCGTGTATCGTAAGTGTTACTAGATTGGAACGACAATGTCAAATATTTTGAGTTTCTGACCCAATTTCTAGAATATTCCATATTTAATGAGTTTTTTACAACAAAATCTGACATCTTGAGTCTTCGTCCCAAACGCTGGACTCCGTAACTCTTTAGTTTTCCTAAAAGAACTGAACCAGAACAGCAGCCTTTTTAAGGCTTTATCCCAAACACTCGAATTTATATCCTGTTAGTTCGTATAAAAATGGAACATTTTAAGGTTATTTTAAATATCTGATTTATTTTAAGGCTACTTTCTGAACATTAACTTACTAAAGGTTCCTGTTAGAATAAATCAGCAGATATTTTAGGTCTCAGTCCTAAATACTGACATTTCTGTTGTTTCAGCAGATAAGGTTCATACATCACTGGAGTTTCAGCCAGTTAGACTCTTCATGGAGCGAATTTTTCCTCAGTAGCTGGAGCTCAGGAGCTCGGATGCTAGCTGATGTAGATGTTTACTGCAGGTCTGATCCTGAGTCTGACTCTAGAGCGCCTCGTCCTTGCTGAAGGTCTTTATTATTCTCAGCATCAATGTGAACTTGGCTGAAGAAGACATAAAACTAAGTGAGTAACGCCTGAGGGCTGTGCGGTTCACCAGGTTCAGCTAGTCACTGAGGCCAAGTGTGTTTTTGACATGGAGTTTCCCGCATTCTCTCAGTCAGGAAGCACTTTGACCCTCAGAGATCTCCATCTGCTGAAACACAACACTGAGCATAAAACCCTCTTCAACACCAGCGTATAAATCTCATTTATGATCAGTTTAGAGTCGTTTTAAATCAGTAGCTCCAGCAGAGTCACAAAGAACACATGACTAACCCCAGCTTCTCACACTGACTGATTATTATTATTATTATTATTATTATTATTATTATTATTATTATTATTATTATTATGAAAGTCAGTGGTAGTAAGACTGAGTACATGTGTGTGAATGACAGGGAGGGAAGTGGAACAGTAAGATTATAGGGTGAAGAGGTGAAGAAGGTACAGGAGTTTAAGTACTTGGGGTCAACAGTCCAGAGTAATGGAGAGTGTGGGAAAGAGGTAAAGAAGCGAGTGCAGGCAGGTTGGAATGGGTGGAGAAAGGTGTCAGGAGTTCTGTGTGATAGAAAAATTTCAGCGAGAATCAAGGGGAAGGTGATACAGGACAGTGGTGAGACCGGCCATGCTGTATGGTTTAGAGGCAGTGTCACTGAGTCAGAGACAGGAGTCAGAGCTGGAGGTAGCAGAGCTGAAGATGTTGAGGTTCTCTTTGGGAGGGACACGGTTGGACAGGATTAGGAACGAGTACATCAGAGGGACAGCCATGTTGGACGTTTGGGGGACAAAGTTAGAGAGGACAGATTAAGATGGTTTGGACATGTCCAGAGGAGGGAGAGTGAGGATATTGGTAGGAGAATGTTGGACATGGAGCTGCCAGGCAGGAGGAAAAGAGGAAGGACAAAGAGGAGGTATATGGATGGAATAAATGAGGAGATGAAGCTAGTGGGTGTAAGTGTTGAGGATGTAGAAGATAGGGATAGGTGGAGAGAGATGATTCAAAGCCGAAAAGCCGAAAAAAGAAAAAGATTATTATTATTATTATTATTATTATTATTATTATTATTATTATTATTATTATTATTATTATTATCAGTAAGACACTTTCAGTGTAAATGAAATTTTATTTTCTTGTTCTTTGTTCACATTTAACCCTTCTCAGCAGTCCACTGACGCTCTGTTCTATCTTATAAGATGTTTATAATCAGTGTATAAACTGAGTGATGTTCTGTCTGTGAGTCTGATCTAAAATGAGTCTTTTAGCTTTCAGTGTGTTTTAGACGTGTGTTTTTCCCTCTGTTGGAGAACCTTACACAGACTTTTACTCAGATTTGAGCTGATTTTTAGATGAACAAGCACTTGGAGCATCTCAGAGAGCAGACCCTCAATCATCTACATGGACACAAGAAGAACAGGGGGAAATTACATTTTTTGGGGTAAAGAATTAAACAACAAAACAAACAATGAAACAAACAAACATGGGGATTAGACGATGAAGGTTCTAAGTCTTGATTGTTTAATATTACCCTAGACTTTATAAGGTTCTGCTCCAAACTTCATACCTAGTAGATGTTCTCACTACACCTGAGTGTGGGACATTTTCAGTCTCTTCTTTTAGTCAGTTCTCTTCCTCCTGAACTGAACAGAAGCTTCTTCAGCAGAAGAGCTACAATTCAGCTCCAGTTAGAGTTCTTAGCAGAACATCAGCCTTTTGAAAGCTCTGTTCCAGACCCTAGCGTTTATATCTGGTTAGCGCTCTGGGTTCTGATTAGAATGGAACAATAAGAATTGACTATTTTAAGTCTCTGTCACAAACACTTGAGTTATTTTATTCGAGCTGAACTTCAGCGTCAGCCATTTCAAGTCTCTGTCTAAACACTAACTATTTCAGATTTCTACCAAATCGAGTTACAGTTTCTGCTACAAGAGAAAATCGATTTCGGCCATTTTTAAAGCCCTGTACCTGGTTAGTGTTGTTGAGAGAAAGTCAGTTTCTGGACACACACTCAGACTTTTGGAGATGGGAGGTGTGTAAGTGCTGCTTGTTCACACTTTTACACTACAGGGTGTTTAGGATCGATATCTCCAACCGAGCAGTGTTCAGAGAGCAGGAAACAACACACACACACACACTCTCTCTCTGTTTGGACATGTTGCTGTTAGGAGAGAACACAGAGGTGTGATGAGTGTGTTAGTCTCACCGCATTCACCATTAGTCACCTCAACACCAATGATCACCTTAAACTAACCAGAAAAATACACAAATACAGGTGAAGTAATAAACACTGTGTGTGTGTGTGTGTGTGTGTGTGCGTGTGTGCATGTGTGTGTTACTGTTGTCACCCTGAAGTTGATCATTTTCCTCCAACAGCATGACCCTGAGTGTTTTAACCCTCTCGCTCCGGATCAGCAACTTATCAGCATTAACGCATCATATTTTTATCCATTTTTAGTTGCATTTAAAGTTCATTAAACTCCTCTTCCAGCTTCTCCCCTGAGCGATACACAGCGCTGACACTGGAGACTCCTTCCACACACACACTGTAACAGTAATTACACAACAGCTGTTGCTATGGAAACCATAAGGTATCAGAGCGAGTGCATCAATATAAACCTGTGCCATGGTCAGAGCTGCTGTTAGAGAGAATTAATCAACACCTGATCCACCAATCAGGGTCCAGAACTCTAAAGTTTGTGTTTTGTCATTTGTGAGTGTCCACCCCCTGGGTCACTCACCTTCGCTCTGTAGTTAGTGTCTGTGTGAGCAGGAGTAAAAGTGAGCAATACACAGTGAAGTCAGATGTGTTAGATTGGATTGTAAACGTGTGTGTGTGTGTGTGTGTGTGTGTGTGAGCTCACAATGAAAGCTTTTACACTCTTTATTACAGCAGAATGAATGAGAGCTAAAAATACTGGCGAGTGAAGTGAGCACTGAATAAGACACACAGCAGTGAGTCATCTGGAGCTGCAGGCTGTGTGTGTGTGTGTGTGTGTGTGTGTGTGTTAGCATGTAGTTTTTCTAATACACATTAACACACTGATTCATCACGCAGACTGGAGCTCTGTGTAATTCACTTTAGTTCAGTTCTACAGTTTCATTAGAACCTCAGTGATTTCTGAACAGACTCAGGAACCTGGAGGGCTTCAGGCAGGAAACCCTGAGAGAGCCGACCTGCTCGCACCAGCGGAGGAAAAAATACAGAAATAAATCTCAAATTAACCACAAATAACAATAACAACAACAACAATAATAATAATAATAATAATAATAACAATAATAGTAATTATAAAAACAATAACAATAATGGTAATAATAATAATAATAATAATAATAATAATAATAATAATAACCTGTCATTGAGCTCGGCTGCGTCTCTTCACTCTGTATCTCGGGTTCTGATCTCGGAGTGGTTCTGGTCTCGTCCTGCAGTTTGTGGAGGTTTTTCCTGCACTCGAATGCTCCTGACTCAGCTCATGAAGGAGTTGATAATTAGCTGATGATTTGAGTCAGGTGTGTTAGAGCAGAAAAAAGTGTGCAGATGTCCAGAGCTTCAAGACTAAAACTGGAGGAAAAAACCTAGTGAAGTGTCACAACAAAGAAATGGATCATATCTGCTTTGTTGGAATTTTTGAATCTTGCAGGGTTTAGTGGAGCGAGAGCAGGTTCAGGAGAAGTCCAGATCTTTCACCTCACTCTGTCAGTCTGCTCTGTGGAGATGATTCTGCATAAAGAGATGTTTTATGCTAGTCTAATCCATGCATGATAACTTAGCAATCAAACGAGCCAAACTCAGTACTGTGATTCAGATGGGATGAAGCTCGTGTTTGTAGCGAGGCGAAGGAGACGGCTTTGTGCGCTTCAGGATATTGAAAGCTAAAGTGAAATGATCTGATGCTAATCTGAGCTGGATGTGACACTGGCCTGATGACAGAGCAGATAACGAGGGCGTCACGATAACGAGGGCTTCAAAAGTCTCAATGAAAATGGACTAATTAAGTAACAAATGCATTTTTCTCTTGAAAATGTCATTTATTTGCTAATGTATACATTTCGTAAAATATGAATACCACAAAATCATGCTTGATATAATAAGAAAATACAAATACTCCTGAATTTTTCCCTCCTGTGTGAAGCCTGCAGAGGAACCCAGCGTTTCATGAAAACTCTCCTTTATTTCATATTGATTGAAAAAAGCCTTTAATAAAAAGCAATTAATAAATCAGCAGATTAAAAAGAAACTATTCCATGCTTCAGCTCTGTAGAGGAAAACTTTACAGCTTTTAAGATGTGTAACATCAGGTTGTTTTTTATAACTTCAAAGCATTTATTGATTCAGTCTAAAGAGAACGATTCACTAAAGCGAAGGAGTCACTGTGGGTTTCGACTCGTTCCTTTCATTCGCTCGGATTCATTCTTGTGTTTTCTATCACTCTAATTTGTAATTGCGTGTAGGAATGTCTCCGGGACTTTATAATTACATAACGAGATTCTATTTTCTTTGTATTCATCGATTCTGTATTTGATTCAGTGAATCATCCTGTTCAATGTGTAAATTTGTTCTGATCATAAAAGGTACAAAATAAAGTCCAACTCTCTCATCGTTAATGTTCTGAAAAGCTTGCAGGATCTCAAACCATGGTCAGGTCCTGGTTTATCTCCCCACAGATACACGAGCAGGTAATAAATAACATCGGCATGGATTATTAGATGGTTTTGCGTCACACAACCTTGAATGAATCAGTAAAATGAATCAGAATTAATCATTTAAATGAACAGACACAAATGATTGGATTCAGTCCATGAAGATAAAATAAACATGTCATAAATTTAACATTTTACAATTCTCAGTGTTTTTTTTTCTTTGTTATTCAGGTGAAAAGAGAAGAACTGAAATGAAATAAAAGCTGTTATTTGGCCTCCATGTGACTGAAGAGACACAAAGACTCCAGGTCAGTCACTGTGGTCGAGCTGGACACCACTGAAGTGAACTCAGAGATGGACAGATACTTACCGGAGAAACATTTGGAGAAAACTGTGTTCTCAGATTTCAATAATAATAATAATAATAATAATGGGGCAGTACAGAGGCTTAGTGGTCAGCACTGTTGCCTCACAGCAAGAAGGTTCTGGGTTTGAACAGGCAGGGGCTTTTCTGTGTGGAGTTTGCCTGTTCTCCCTGTGCCTGCGTGGGTTTCCTCTGGGTACTCCGGTTTCCTCCTACAGTCCAAAGACATGCTTCTAGGCTGATTGAAGTCTCTAAATTGCCCGTAGTGTGTGTGTGTGTGTGTGTGTGTGTGTGCCCTGTGATGGGTTGGCACTCCGTCCAGGGTGTATCCTGCCTTGATGCCTGATGACGCCCGAGAGAGGCACAGGCTCCCCGTGACCCCAGTATAGATCGGATAAGTGGTACAGACAATGAAATGAAAATAATAATAATGTAAAGAGAGAGAGAGTTTTTCTCTTCCTGAGACACAGGTCTACAAAACACATGTAAGGAATTAAAGTGTGATCTGTGAAGTTGAATAAAGTTCCTCTGCTGAAATATTATAAATCATATTCCATTCTCTCTCTCTCTCTCTCTCTCTCTCTCTCTCTCTCTCTCTCTCTCGCTCCCCCCCCCTCTTTCTTATCTCTCTCTCTCCCTCTCTCTCTCTCTCACTCTCACTCTCTCTCTCTCTCTCTCGCTCCCCCCCCCTCTTTCTTATCTCTCTCTCTCCCTCTCTCTCTCTCTCACTCTCACTCTCACTCCCTCTCTCTCTTATCCCCCTCTCTCTCTCCCTCTCTCTCTCTCTCTCTCTCTCTCTCTCTTCCTCTCTCTCTCTCTCTCTCTCTCTCTCTCTCACTCTCACCCTCCTCTCTCTTATCTCTCCCTCTCTCCCTCTCTCTCTCTCTCTCTTTCTCACTCTCACCCTCACCCCCCCCCCTCTCTCTCTCTCTCTCTCACTCTCACCCCCCTCTCTCTTATCCCTCTCTCTCTCTCTCTCTCTCTCTCTCTCTCTCTTCCTCTCTCTCTCTCTCTCTCTCTCTCTCTTCCTCTCTCTCTCTCTCTCTCTCTCTCTCTTCCTCTCTCTCTCTCTCTCTCTCTCTCTTCCTCTCTCTCTCTCTCTCTCTCTCTCGTCCTCATGCTTTATTCTCAACAGATGCCTCAATCTAGCGTGTGTTTATATGCGAGATTTTATTCCATTTGTTCTTCAGGATGCAATAAGCAGTGACTCCAGTTTAACTCTCACTGAAGGAAAACATCTTTAGTCTCTTTTATAAACAGCATGGTGTTGTTGTTTTTTTACTTTATAATATTTCAATTTTCATGTTAGTGAGAAAACATCTCCACTGTTGGGTCATGGGACCACGCAGAGATATTTTATATCTTTATACAACAGAAGTAAAAGTAAATATACGACTGACTCGTAGTAGACTTAGACTTGAGTTCTGGACTCTGATTGGTGGATCAGGTGTGGATTAATTCTCTAGAACACCAGCTCTGGGTTTATATTAATGCACTCACTCTGGTACGCTATGGTTACTATAGCAACAGCTCACTCACAGAGACGTGTACAGCACACACTAATCACTGATATTTTGTACATAGAAATGTATGAAGAGAGAGAATAAAGAGAGACTGCTGAGAGGATAAGTGTTTATAGCTGAAGAGAGAGAGAGAGAGAGAATAAAGAGAGACTGCTGAGGGGATGAGTGTTTATAGCTGAAGAGAGAGAGAGAGAGAGAGAGAATAAAGAGAGACTGCTGAGGGGATGAGTGTTTATAGCTGCTATAACGTGAGAGACGGGAAGTAACTCACTCCTCCGATGTTCCACTGCAGTGAAAGTGTGAGGTTCTTTGATGAATTAAAGATTTCTGGCTGTTAGCAGTAACTCCTGAATAAAATCACAGAGCTACAAGGGAGGCTCATGTATGGTTGAGTGTTTGCATGAATACAGCTGTTAATTCTGTGGTATAAAGTGTTTGCTCCTGCTGAGAGACATCACCACACAGCATTTACCATAAATAAAGAAAGAAAATAAATAAAAGATGAAGTGTTGTGCCTGTATTGGCTCCATCTGGCAGGTGGAGGAGGTCCTTCTGTCGAGGTTAATCTGCAGGTGATGGGAATATAGCGCTGATTTTCAGACAGAATGTGGGTCATGTGAACGCAGAGGCAGAGGAGGAGTCACGTGATCCTGCGCTCCAACAGAAACCCACGTGAACTTGGTCCGGTCTTAACGACAGAAATAAAGAGGAAGGGCACGTGTGGAAGGATGTACGGGATGAACGTGAGGTGGATGTAAAGATGTGAAATCATCTCCACAACACGTGACTCAACTTCCTCAGAAATCCTGAACACTTCAGTAGTCTGATTATTAGCAGAAGAAATATATACGCTTTTATCCTTCAGAATTTCCCCCGAGTCTCCGCCACAGATGGCTTTTTATTCACCTATTAAACAGCAATAAAATGACATCTGTTCTGTGTTTAACTTTACAGTAGAAAAGGATAAAGTAATAAAACCTAGCTTTGTTCCACATCATTATCTCAGATTTATCATTCAGCTATTGGGTAGAGGAAGAGTCTAGAAAAATCACGTTATTATTATTATTATTATTATTATTATTATTATTATTATAATTATTATTATTATTATTATTATTATTATTTAATGGATTCGTTTATTTATTTATTTAATACATTTTATTTGTCATGTACACAATCATACACAGTACAACATGCAGTGAAATGTTTTTTAGCCACTGTCTTATGATGGAAATAAAAATGTAAAAAATATGAGAAATATGCTAGAAGAAAAGAAGAATCTAAAATATAAAGAATATCAAGTAAAAAAAGAATAGCAAAATTAATTTATTTTTAAGTGATTTTTTGTCCTAATAGATTTTTTGTCCTTTTATGAAGACATTTTATATAACAATTATTTTAGTTTATTTACGTATATATTCATGTATGTTTTTTCCCCCAAAACTATTTTTTACTCTAGGTTTTGTTTATATCATGAAAATCTATTTTATTTCAGTTTAAATGATGTAACTCTGTGTAGGAAGCTAAAGGTTCTTGGTTTGTGTAGGTTAATTAGATTTGCTGTACAAAGTGTAATAAATATTTTAAATAAAGATTCACCGGGTTCTGAATCTCCCTGAGAGTTAGAGAGGTAAGGATGAGGAGGTTCAGTCCTGTGTGGAAGACTGCACAGGCACATAGTTGAAGATTTTAAGAATCATGGCTCCGTAGTTAAAGAGTCGGGGATTACACTTCGCCTCCAGTCCAGACTCGTCACACACCGAGAACATGTGGAACATTACCAAACAAATATACCACAAAGGAGGGTTTTTTTCCTCAAACTCAACTGAAATCATAAAGCAAGCAAACACAGGAAACATTTCGCTTTCAAAACTCCAACAATTTGTCTCCTCAGTTCCCAAACGCTCCAAGAGAGAGCTGTTAAAGAGAGGTGATGCAACAGCGAGGTAAACATGGCCCTGTCCCTAAAGTTTACAAACGTCTTGCTGCATCACCTTCAGCATGGGGAGAGATTTCTCACTAAACTTTATTATTCTCCATTAAACTAAAAACTTTATTAAGAAACATAGTTGTATTAATAGATTTAATAAAAGGTGTCAATTTTTTTCATTTGAATTATTCTTATACACTCCAGAAGCAGAAGAAGCTTCACATCATAACCGAGTCTTTCTTCTTCTTCTTTTTCTTCTTCATCATTATTATTATTATTGAGTTCCTGCAGTTTATTCCATCGCTCGGTTTGTGAATAGACAGAAACGTCATTCGGGAGTCGTGTGACCTTTAGGTTGACCTTCGAACCGAAAACTCGGACAGATTTCACGTTGTTTCTTTAGACTCACAGATGTAATTGCTGTAATTACATTTACAGTCGATAAATATGACCTTCTGGACAAAAGGTTAATGTTCACTCTGACAGCTGTTTCAATTTTATCCGTCCTTCCACATTTTCTACCTCTTTATTCTCCAATTTTTCGCCACTTCACGGTGTGACGTATTGTAGTTATATTAAATTTCAGTATTCAGCAGCTGAAGATCAGACTCGAGCTGAGACACGCCCCCGTGTTAGACAGACTCCGCCCCCTGTGAGCGAGTCAGTAGCTGTGTGAGTTCTGAATACTGATGTGGTGAATTTCGGTGTTCAATCCTCTCTGTCTATCTCTGCCTGCGTTTATGTAACTTGTTTAAATAAAACGAAGTGAATACTAATTTTTTTTTCTCACGTCACGTGACGTATACACGGCAGAAACCTCGGTACACAAATCAGACTTCACACATCTGAGTGTAGAACACAGACACGTATTGCCTCTGGGTGTTTTTACCTCCCGGTGTTTTTCTTCCACCAGTCGATTCCAGTCAAGAGAGTCGACCCCCTCTGTTTCTATGATGTTTTATAACTTTTTATTTTCCCCATGAATTCACTCCGGTTCTCTTCGACTCGGTAAACATGTCTCTCACAGGCAGCACCATGTGGGTTCTCCGTGCTTTTTTTGCCATTTTTCCTCTCGCTTGCCGCGTCTCGGGGGAGAAACACGGCGACATGAGCAGCTCCGGGAACAGGGAGAGCACCGAGCAGGTGGAGGATGACTAACACACCTGAGACGAGAGAGAGAGAGAGAGAGAGAGAGAGAGAGAGAGATGAGGTTTCCATCCACCTGTTTTTCTGCAAAATTTAAATAAAAAATTCAGAAAAAGGAAACAGAAAAAGTAAATAAGGAATTTAAAAACAAATAATATTGCAAATGTTTTCAGACTTAACAGAGATGTAAAGGTTGGTGTGTGGATGGAAATAAACACATTTTGATGATAATTTGTTAGGAATATTTAAAGGAATGTTTTATTCCCCTCAGGGGAGATCAAAATTACAGTCAGATTAATTCATAACAGACAAAAAAAAGTAAACATGGGCAGTGGAAGGTCAGAGGTCAGTGGGCGTGCCTCATGTAAGACAGAGGGGCACACAATTACTAAACAGAAATGATGAAAGGGGTGTGGCCTTGAGATGATATACATGCCATGCTCTTTTAATCATTTCTGATTATTTATTTTATGTTTGTTTGTTGGTTTTTTCAGAATTTTGTCAGCTTATCTCATTTTAGCTAACTGACTGCTGTTAGCACTGGAAGTTATGAAAATAAATGAATATGAGTTACAAATATACAGTATACCATCACAACACAACCCCTTTACACTGGTCAGCCATAACATTATGACCAGTGACCGGTGAAGTGAATAAGACTGAGTATCTCCTCATCATGGCACCTGTTAGTGGGTGGGATATATTAGGCAGCAAGTCAACATTTTGTCCTCAAAGTTGATGTTAGAAGCAGGAAAAATGGACAAGAGTAAGGATTTGAGTGAGTTTGACCAAAAGGACCAAATTGTGATGGCTAGACCACTGGATCAGAACATCTCCAAAACTGCAGCTCTTGTGGGGTGTTCCCGGTCTGCAGTGGTCAGTATCTATCAAAAGTGGTCCAAGGAAGGAACAGTGGTGAACCGGCGACAGGGTCATGGGCGGTCAAGGCTCATTGATGCACGTGGGGAGAGAAGGCTGGCCCGTGTGATCCGATCCAACAGACGAGCTACTGTTGCTCAAACTGCTGAAGAAGTTAATGCTGGTTCTGATAGAAAGGGGTCAGAATACACAGTGCAGGACGGGTCAACTGCAAAAGGGCAGCAAAAGGGGACCAACACAATATTGGTCATAATGTTATGGCTGATAAACATAAGAAGCAAAAGAACATAAGAAACATGAGAAGAAATATTGACAGTAAGCTTTATTTTATCTTTAAACTGGTGTCTTTCTCAGATTAGCTGCAGTTTATGTTACAGTGAATTCTGTGCTAAAATCTTGACTCTGTTCCTCTCAGAGCAAAATACAGCAAATAATTAAGACTGTTGAATGTTTAAATGAAAAGAATGTCCATGAACTTTTTTAAGTATTCTATAATCCTCAAATCCTCAGTTTCTCATAAACTGTTTGTTGATTTAGTTTCCGATGCAGTCGGAATACGGTGAGGTTGAAATTGGCAGTGCTTTGTGCCGCTGTGCGACTCGCCGAAGGTGAATTAGCTTTCCTCACATGGTTTGTTTGCTCGGAAATGTTCTGGGTAAGTGTTTAATAGAAAAGACGTTTAGCTGAATGATGTTTTCTGAGACTCAGCTTTAAATGCTTGTCCTCCTTGAGAGGTCGAGTGTTTAAAGAAGACAGGTGCGAACAGAGAAGTGCACTTACGGTGGAGATTGGACAATGACCACAGTCGGGATTCATCAACCAACAGGAGTGGAAAGAGCAAAAGTTCTGAAGGTCAATTTATAAAGTTTGTACTGTAAGAGAACTGATGTGAGATCAGTGTAGCTGCAGAAGCAGCAGTGATTAATAACACAAGGACAAAGAGATGCTTAGTCACACTCTGTCACCTACACTCTGCTGCGTCATATAATCATGCTTTTATATTTCATTTAAAATGAGTGAAATGTCTAGCAGGACGAAGCTGAAGTGTAGCTGTTTCTCCAGTCATCTGAACGTTCCCAGACATGAAATGGGTTTTTTTCAGTCAGTCAGTCAGTCAGACACCAACAATAGTCATGTGTCATCTCATGAATATCAATGATCTTACAAATCAGTCACCTTATGAATATTCATGACATCACAAAGGATTATTATACAACGTTTTGGTTGAAAAGCACTCTGACCGCCGTGTGAAATCTCCTCAGCAACACCAACGCTCCTCATTAGGATGGTCTCAAATCATTAATCAACAAATCTACTAAAGATTAAAAAGATTAAATATGACAAATGCTTTTTTTATTATTCTGTGGTCAGATTCACAAGGACAAAGTGACACAAAAAAGGACTAAAAGTGACTCTGGTGTTCAGAGTGGAGATCTGCAGATGATTCAGTGGATTTTCTAAGCTCCACATTCAGATCATTAACATCACCTGTGTGGACTTCACACCTCCCAGTTTCAGATCCTGCTCCACTAGAAGCTTCTGGGTTTAACATCTAGACCTGCACCTTTAAACACAAACACAAACCTTTACAGCTGAAGGGAAAAAAATCAGGGATAGAAAATACGGACTGAAGAAGGAAAGTGAGTGTTTAATTTAGCTGTAAATATGATGTAAGCTAATAGAGTAGTGAGTGAAAGGTGTGGAGAAGATGAGTGTGATGGCATAATCAGTGATGTAAACTAAAAGAGATGTGAGTGAAAGGTTTTGAGAAGATGTAGAGAGTTGAGATGAATGGAACAGGAGTCTGCTATATCAGTAAGCTCTCAGTGCATGGCCAGAGCTGGTTGTAAGTGTGCTTTAGCTCTTCATTTGAGTCTATTCTGACTTTTGTGTACTATTTGTTTAACTTGTTTGGTTCTAGAGTTATTTGAACTGTATTATATTGTATAGCTCGTTGATCCTTTAGTGTTGGTCTCTTTAATCTTAGTGTCTCAGGTGATTAATCAAGAGTAGTTTCAGTCTCCCTTAAGGTGTCAATTGTGGGCAGGGCTTAGAGGGCTTAATTTATATTGAAGGCTCAAGACCTGTTAAGATCTTAAATAGTAAGTGTCTACTCACATACTTTTCTTGTTCTGTTACATTCTTAACTCTTTCTTATCCTCACTTTGACTAGACCACAGACATGTCCCTCAAACCCATCTCTGTTATCTCTTACAGACACAGGCATTATTACCTACGAAGCAGAGGTCATGTTTCCAGCAATCTCATCTACCCTCCCCTGTTGTCTCAGTCTCAAACAGCGGTGGTAGGTGGGCTCTGGAACTGCCAGTCTGCTGTAAGGAAGGCTGATTTCATCTCAGCTTCATCTCAGCTTCCCACTATTCCTTTGATTTTCTGGCACTAACCGAGACCTGGATATCCCCACAGAACACTGCTACACCGACTGCTCTATCCTCTGCCTATGCTTTCTCTCACTCACCATGAGAATCAGGCAGGGGTGGTGGCACAGGTCTGCTGTTGTCCCAGAGATGGCGTTTCACACCTCTCTCCTTGTCTCATCTAACCATCTCTTCTTTTGAATTCCATGCAATTTCAGTTACATCTCCAATCAACCTCTCCATCATTGTCATCTACCATCCTCCTGGTCCCCTTGGAGACTTCATGGAAGAAATGGACATACTCCTCAGTGTCTTCCCTTCTGACAGCACCCCTCTGACGGTCCTTGGAGATTTCAACCTCCCATCCGACAAGCTTCAGTCTTCTGGCCTTCCACTGGTGTCCCACAAGGCTCAGTACTTGGTCCTCTCCTTTTCTCCCTTTATACTCACTCTGTTGGCAAAGATAAATCCTTACATGGCTTTTCATACCACTGCTATGCCGATGACACCCAACTTATCTCCCTCAGATACCATGGCCTCTGCTCGGATCTCAGCATGTCTGGTGGACATCTCATCTTGGATGACAGCTCATCAGCTGAAACTGAACTGCTGGTCATCCCAGGTGATTCATCCCCAGCCCAGGATCTTGCACTGTCTCTGAACAACTCAATGATCTCCCCTTCAGCCACTGCTCGCAACCTTGGGGTAACCCTGGACAATCAACTGTGCTTTTCCTTCCATGTTGCTAATGTGACACGCTCATGTCAGTTTCTTCTGTACAACATCAGAAGGATTCGACCATTCCTATCCACACAGGCTACTCAAAAACACTGACCCTTACCTACAAAGACAAGAATGGACCAGCTCCATCTGACCTCAAAGATCTTATTTCTCCTCACACTGCAACTCGCTCTCTCCGATCCACTAGCACTGCTTGACTGGTTCCACCATCTCTCAGGGTAAAAGGTAGATATTCATCTAGACTCTTCTCAGTTCAGGCACCGAGGTGGTGAAATGAACTTTCCCTAGATGTCCATACAGCAGAGTCACTGACCGTCTTCAAATGACAGACAAAGACCTACCTCTTCCTGAAACACTTAAACTAGCTCTAATTTTTCCCTGTTTTTATGTATTGTTATATGTTGTATGTACATATTTAATTAAAAAAAAAAAAAAAACAACAACTCAGTTTTAGGCTAATGGTATCCTAAGTCTGTAATCTATTGAACCAGTGTTAATATATTCATTGATAGAGACTTAAAGCACTTTTGTACATCGTTCTGGATAAGAGTGTCTGCCAAATCAGTGGTTTCAGTCAACAAAATGGCTTCCAGACTCCTTTTTCAGCAGCACAGAGAACAGCACTTGATCCTGCGCAGCTTGTTCTTTTCCACTGGATATGTTTCTCTGGAGCTCTGACTGTTCCTCAATGCGCTCTGCTGTAAAGAAACGCTGCTGACCATATGAAGGATCATCTGACCCAGCACTCATCTCATACACTCACACACACACACACACACACTGCAGCTTCACTCTGCACTTTAAACACTAAATATTCACTGCTCCAGATGAAGCGGGACTCGGATTAGGGAACATCTCCTCTGATGTTTTTATACTTTATGACCTTTCAGACTTTTATATAAATAATATTCTCTTCATATCCAGAACAATAAATATATTCCAAACTTTAGTGTAGGTGGAGTTTTTCTTTAATCGCTCTGATGGCATCATAGAGAAGGTGGAACATTAAACACTGATGTTTTAAATGTCAGAGAATTTCACACGCTATTGAGCAGAGGCGCTAGAGAAGCCGGGACACGTCCAGTCGCCCTGATTTACTGCCACTAGATAATTTAATTAAAGTTTAGCATGTGGACTCATGAGGAAGAGCAGGAAAACCTGACACCAGAACATCTCACCATCTCACCACGCTTGGTTTTCATCCGTGTCAGGATGATGGGATTACAGTAACACTTCTGATTCATGACTTCTCCGGGTTCCTGCATGAAATCCGGCCATGTTTGTTCAGACTCCGGAGCTGAAAGGTGACACTGAAAGGCCAGAGCACATTAAATGAATTAGGAACAGATTAATGACTTTTCCTTCCAAGCAGTCATGATGTGGAGTAATATGATTATAATTACATTAACACTGGATGAAGCTCACAGGAAGAGACTTCAATTAAAAGCAGCATTTGCATTAGATGTTGTACTTTTCTTCACCTCGGCTGTCGACCTGACGAAGTCATGGCTGGTAAAGTCCTTGGTGTGAAGTTCCAACACACTGCTGAAGAATGTTGTGAGAAAATTGTAGATTTGAGATGAACTATACAGAGCGAACTGAATACTGAACAGTTTGTGGCTTTGACTGATTTTTTATTTATTTGTTAACAAACAATGAAAAAGATCTTGTGTGTTAGCTGCTAATGCTTCCACTGAAACAGGAAATAAATCAATATCACAGTGTTTGATATATTACAGTGTTTAATCCTCCTGCTCTGATTTAAAGTACAGAATTGTTCATTAAATAAAGACATGCTGTTATAGGAAAATAATCAACAGAACATCCTGAAGCATTTTACTCTGTTTGCACCACAACAATTTACCAAAGATTTCAATTAATTATTTATTTTAATAAACACCACACGAAACTTTCTCTGCAGACTCTTGCACTGGAGACTAATTCCATGTTAAATGTTAAATAAACGTCTTCTTACAGAAATCGTCCAACGTGAAGCGTCCACCGTATACGACCCTGTGACCGAGCTG
>NC_080736.1:830000-892500 GCF_019097595.1 Hemibagrus wyckioides | reverse complement strand
ATGGAGTGATGTGGAGATGGAGTGATGTGGAGATGGAGTGATGGAGTGATGTGGAGATGGAGTGATGTGGTGATGGAGTGATGTGGTGATGGAGTGATGTGGAGATGGAGTGATGGAGTGATGTGGAGATGGAGTGATGTGGTGATGGAGTGATGTGGAGATGGAGTGATGGAGTGATGTGGTGATGGAGTGATGTGGAGATGGAGTGATGGAGTGATGTGGAGATGGAGTGATGGAGTGATGTGGAGATGGAGTGATGGAGTGATTGAGTGGTGGAGTGATGGAGTGATGGAGTGATGTGGAGATGGAGTGATGGAGTGATGTGGAGATGGAGTGATGTGGTGATGGAGTGATGGAGTGATGTGGAGATGGAGTGATGTGGAGATGGAGTGATGTGGAGATGGAGTGATGGAGTGATGTGGAGATGGAGTGATGTGGTGATGGAGTGATGGAGTGATGTGGTGATGGAGTGATGGAGTGATGTGGAGATGGAGTGATGGAGTGATGTGGTGATGGAGTGATGTGGAGATGGAGTGATGTGGTGATGGAGTGATGGAGTGATGTGGAGATGGAGTGATGTGGAGATGGAGTGATGGAGTGATGGAGTGATGTGGAGATGGAGTGATGGAGTGATGTGGTGATGGAGTGATGGAGTGATGTGGAGATGGAGTGATGGAGTGATGTGGAGATGGAGTGATGTGGAGATGGAGTGATGTGGTGATGGAGTGATGTGGAGATGGAGTGATGTGGAGATGGAGTGATGTGGTGATGGAGTGATGTGGAGATGGAGTGATGGAGTTATGTGGAGATGGAGTGATGGAGTGATGGAGTGATGTGGAGATGGAGTGATGTGGTGATGGAGTGATGGAGTGATGTGGAGATGGAGTGATGGAGTGATGTGGAGATGGAGTGATGTGGTGATGGAGTGATGGAGTGATGTGGTGATGGAGTGATGTGGAGATGGAGTGATGGAGTGATGTGGAGATGGAGTGATGTGGTGATGGAGTGATGTGGAGATGGAGTGATGGAGTGATGTGGAGATGGAGTGATGTGGAGATGGAGTGATGTGGTGATGGAGTGATGGAGTGATGTGGTGATGGAGTGATGTGGTGATGGAGTGATGGAGTGATGTGGTGATGGAGTGATGTGGAGATGGAGTGATGGAGTGATGTGGAGATGGAGTGATGTGGAGATGGAGTGATGTGGTGATGGAGTGATGGAGTGATGTGGAGATGGAGTGATGGAGTGATGTGGAGATGGAGTGATGTGGAGATGGAGTGATGGAGTGATGTGGTGATGGAGTGATGTGGTGATGGAGTGATGGGGAGATGGAGTGATGGAGTGATGTGGAGATGGAGTGATGTGGAGATGGAGTGATGGAGTGGTGTGGTGATGGAGTGATGTGGTGATGGAGTGATGGGGAGATGGAGTGATGGAGTGATGTGGAGATGGAGTGATGTGGTGATGGAGTGATGTGGAGATGGAGTGATGGAGTGATGTGGAGATGGAGTGATGGAGTGATGTGGTGATGGAGTGATGTGGAGATGGAGTGATGGAGTGATGTGGAGATGGAGTGATGGAGTGATGTGGAGATGGAGTGATGGAGTGATGTGGTGATGGAGTGATGTGGAGATGGAGTGATGGAGTGATGTGGTGATGGAGTGATGGAGTGATGTGGTGATGGAGTGATGGAGTGATGTGGAGATGGAGTGATAGAGTGATGTGGAGATGGAGTGATGTGGTGATGTGGAGATGGAGTGATGGAGTGATGGAGTGATGTGGAGATGGAGTGATGAAGTGATGTGGTGATGGAGTGATGGAGTGATGTGGAGATGGAGTGATGGAGTGATGTGGTGATGGAGTGATGGAGTGATGTGGTGATGGAGTGATGGAGTGATGTGGTGATGGAGTGATGGAGTGATGTGGTGATGGAGTGATGGAGTGATGTGGAGATGGAGTGATGGAGTGATGTGGTGATGGAGTGATGTGGTGATGGAGTGATGTGGAGATGGAGTGATGGAGTGATGTGGAGATGGAGTGATGGAGTGATGTGGTGATGGAGTGATGGAGTGATGTGGTGATGGAGTGTTGGAGTGATGTGGTGATGGAGTGATGGAGTGATGTGGTGATGGAGTGATGGAGTGATGTGGAGATGGAGTGTTGGAGTGATGTGGAGATGGAGTGATGGAGTGATGTGGAGATGGAGTGATGGAGTGATGTGGAGATGGAGTGATGGAGTGATGTGGTGATGGAGTGATGTGGAGATGGAGTGATGGAGTGATGTGGAGATGGAGTGATGTGGTGATGGAGTGTTGGAGTGATGTGGTGATGGAGTGATGGAGTGATGTGGAGATGGAGTGATGGAGTGATGTGGAGATGGAGTGATGTGGAGATGGAGTGATGGAGTGATGGAGTGATGTGGAGATGGAGTGATGGAGTGATGTGGAGATGGAGTGATGGAGTGATGTGGAGATGGAGTGATGGAGTGATGTGGTGATGGAGTGATGGAGTGATGTGGAGATGGAGTGATGTGGAGATGGAGTGATGGAGTGATGTGGAGATGGAGTGATGTGGTGATGGAGTGTTGGAGTGATGTGGTGATGGAGTGATGGAGTGATGGAGTGATGTGGTGATGGAGTGTTGGAGTGATGTGGTGATGGAGTGATGGAGTGATGTGGTGATGGAGTGATGGAGTGATGTGGAGATGGAGTGATGGAGTGATGGAGTGTTGGAGTGATGTGGTGATGGAGTGATGGAGTGATGGAGTGATGGAGTGATGTGGTGATGGAGTGATGGAGTGATGGGGTGATGGAGTGATGGAGTGATGTGGAGATGGAGAAAAGGTGTTAAGGCCTCATCATTCTTCATACCCTACTGATCTACTGTTTGACTGGGATCATGAACAGTTTGAGGAACATCTGGAGACAGATGTGGAGGCTTTGCTCTAATAACTGGATCAATAATATAACATGTTGGAGCCTGTGATTGGTCAGATTTATGAGACATTTTTAATCTGACCGATCCCCAGATGTTGATCTTCTTTCTCTGTGTGTGAGGAGTGTTAGTGCTTTCAGCTATGTGATAGTGTGAGCAGCAGTTTGGAGAAGATGCTCTGACTTCACATGTTGTGGAGAACACGTGTGTGTGTGTGTGTGTGTGTGTGTGTGTGTGTGTGTAAGCTAGTTACTGGAAGGGATTTGGGAATTAACAGAAGAGCAGAAATTTGGAGAGAATCATGAGAAACTGCAGGATGTAGAGCGACGGCTTCACCGTGTTATGAAGAGAAGGATCAGGTAACGTTATTAAACGTGTAATTAATGTTTAGCTCGACAGAGTTCAGTGTTTATCTCTGATTACGCTCATTAACCTGCTGAAAGCCGAGCGAGTGTGTGTGAGAGCTTCATGTTCACTCTTCATCTTCAGCGCATCAGGATCTAATGTGAACACACCAGCGTTCCTGTTTCCTCTCGCAGACTTTAGAAAAGGCAGAGCGGCTCCGGCTGCATGGCTTCGGTCGGAGCGTTTGGCAGAACAGAGGCAGATTGAGGAAGAACGATATTGAACACGACTTTTTAACAGATTGTCCTCGTTGCAGTTATTGATCTCCAGTCAAACTGCCAGAGAGCGCTTGTGTCCTAGATGCAACCCTATTTGTTGGAGGAAAAGGAGGGAAGGGAGGACGGGAAGAGGGAGCGAGCCGCTGAGTGGACTTGGCGTTCGGCCTCGTTTGTAGGAGTGAGCTGTCAAGACGGAGACGTCCCCGGGGTGCGAATAAACGAATACGCTCTCACTCGCTTTCTCTCTCGGCCTGAGAAAAGAGAGAACAAAAAATCCTTTCACCGGCTGTGTTTTCTTTTTATAGAATTCCCCGAAGCCAGTGGCGTGTGCAGCCGGGCGACGAGCTGCCACTCACACACTCAAAGACACACACACACACACACACACACACACACACAGCTGCAGAGTTCACTGTAAAGACCTGCCTGCGGTTCACTTCATCATCCATCAGTTTCACACACGTCTAATTAAACATGCAGCGCTACATCAAGCGTTTAAACACAAGAACACAAATATGTGTGAATGTGATATTTAACTTCAGATCAACATCTCAGGTGGAAATCTAATAAAATCTTATCTTGTTTCTAGACTTTCTCAAACCCATTAATCTTGTGATGACTTTCCCCTGATGATGTTCTGGGATTATTAATGTGCATGTAGGAGCGACAGTGTAACATCTCATCAGTGTAACATCTCAATCTCATCAGTGTAACATCTCATCAGTGTAACATCTCAATCTCATCAGTGTAACATCTCAATCTCATCAGTGTAACATCTCAATCTCATCAGTGTAACATCTCATCAGTGTAACATCTCAATCTCATCAGTGTAACATCTCAATCTCATCAGTGTAACATCTCAATCTCATCAGTGTAACATCTCATCAGTGTAACATCTCAATCTCATCAGTGTAACATCTCAATCTCATCAGTGTAACATCTCATCAGTGTAACATCTCAATCTCATCAGTGTAACATCTCATCAGTGTAACATCTCAATCTCATCAGTGTAACATCTCAATCTCATCAGTGTAACATCTCAATCTCATCAGTGTAACATCTCATCAGTGTAACATCTCAATCTCATCAGTGTAACATCTCATCAGTGTAACATCTCAATCTCATCAGTGTAACATCTCATCAGTGTAACATCTCAATCTCATCAGTGTAACATCTCATCAGTGTAACATCTCAATCTCATCAGTGTAACATCTCAATCTCATCAGTGTAACATCTCAATCTCATCAGTGTAACATCTCATCAGTGTAACATCTCAATCTCATCAGTGTAACATCTCAATCTCATCAGTGTAACATCTCAATCTCATCAGTGTAACATCTCAATCTCATCAGTGTAACATCTCATCAGTGTAACATCTCATCAGTGTAACATCTCATCAGTGTAACATCTCAATCTCATCAGTGTAACATCTCATCAGTGTAACATCTCATCAGTGTAACATCTCAATCTCATCAGTGTAACATCTCATCAGTGTAACATCTCATCAGTGTAACATCTCAATCTCATCAGTGTAACATCTCATCAGTGTAACATCTCATCAGTGTAACATCTCAATCTCATCAGTGTAACATCTCATCAGTGTAACATCTCATCAGTGTAACATCTCAATCTCATCAGTGTAACATCTCAATCTCATCAGTGTAACATCTCAATCTCATCAGTGTAACATCTCATCAGTGTAACATCTCAATCTCATCAGTGTAACATCTTGACAGTGTAACATCTCTATTATGACAGTGTAACATCTGGACAATGTAACATCTCGATTGGGACAGTGTAACATCTACAGTGTAACATCTGGACCGTGTATCTCAACACGTTTCTACTGAGTTCTGCAAAAACACCAGCTTCATCGCTACAGCTTTACCTTTTATGAAGTCGCCTTCTGTGATAATTTAATACAGCTTCACTCGATTTCTTAATCCGTGTCATATTGAGGATGTTTTTTTTTTCTACAATACACACTTATTTGGGTTTTTAAAGGACAAATTAAAATTTTACGGGTTTAACTTTTTGCACTAAAACTGCACTCAGTGGTAATGTAAACTTTTCCTTCAAAACAGATACAAATATAAAGGATTATAAAAGGGTTATTATCAACACACAATGTACACGTCACTGTGAATGAGTTGTTACTATAGAAACGATAACGTATCAGAACAATAATTATAAATAAAGCTGCACTCCTCTCAGAGCTGCTGTTAATGAAAATTAATCAACGCTTTCTGACCAGCCTTGAACTGTAGGAATTTCCTGTTTATTAAACCGTGTTAATTATTTAACAGGAGCTAGTGATGACACTGGTGCAGGATCCTGGGATTAATCATGAGTACATTTTTATTCCGCATTTAAAGACTGAAGCATCAATAAACTGATCAGTTTCCTCCATGATGAGTTTCACGATCACGTGTTCAGCTTCACCTCACTGCTTTACTGAAGCTCCTGGACACGTGTTGATTCCTGCGTTGGCTTTCTGTCTCTCTTCCAAGATAAGAAAGATTAAAAGATAAAGACATGTAGTGAAATAACAGCAGATGGTGCGAAACCACACTATAGGCGGAGATACACCACAGCCAAATGTTCCAGAGTGGAGTCCATAGCATCCAGCATCATGAGTCAGTCAGTAGGAGACCTCCCTCCGTATTCCACTCACGGTGTTTCCCTGTGTTTACCGCCTTCACGCCATCCTCCATCAAGCAGCCTGCGATTAGCATAAATGCAGAGCGAGCAGCCTGCTGGCTCCGGCCCACGTCGCTCACGCTCACGTCTTGTGGGTGAAACCAGATCATTAGGCGTCTCTCCGAACTGCTGGTGTTTTTTTATTCAGGTTCTTATGGAAGTAAATTCAGCATTTGTGACAATCGAGATTACAGAAGTAAAAAAAACTACACCAGGCATCAACTAGAATCATGACTCAGCTAATACAGGACTAGTGTCTGTAGGTTAGCATGTGTTCACACCAGCAGCGACATGCTAAACACGCTGACAGGCAGAAGACGTTTATTTTTAATGGCAGCTGCTGATCCACAGCGACAGAAGGCTTAAAGATCATAACTGCTAGTGATGTGTAGTGAGTGCCGTGAGAGAGAGATGCAGAGACGTGGGTGGAATTTAACCTGGTGTCAGTGAGAAGTGAACTGACGTGATGTTTAGTGTCAGTGTGAGTGAGGGACGGTGGAGCTAGCAGCTAGCGGCTAGCACTAAACTAAACAACAGGAGTGTTCTCAATTGACTAATTATATATATATTGTAAACAGATTCATGAGCATACAGTTAAATCAAGGACCAGGTTTGGATTTGAATGATTTAGAATGAATTAAGTGATAAATTATGGCGTGTTTGATAACCACACCCTTAACTTCGACCGTGAGAAATGTTCCGGACTTTACGGCCGTGCTCTCTGCAGGTTCCTCCATCTCCACTGTTGAAACTCACTAAAACTCGGTGGGATGGAAAGCGCAGTATGGAGGCTGATGTTGTATGAGTCACAGGACAGCCATCATCATGCCTCACTTAGCAGAAAATGTCAGGATTTCACTCGTCCCTGTGTTTTTAAGGGTTTTCTTCCATCCATAATGGCCTGTTTACCAAATGCCAGGGAGGAATGTGCAGCAGCTGACTTTAAATTATTGTAAAACAGCTGGAAGAAACCTGAAGAGGAGAGCAAGCACCATGACAGCAGCGACACTCAATTCCGAGTCCAATCTAAAACTGGACGCTCGTCTGAATCGGGCTGGACGGATTTAATCCTTAAAGCTTTAGCATATCCATCAGAGAGAAGCTGACATGAGAAAGGCCTGAAAGGATCTCGTGGTGAAGCTCAGTAGAGGATGAGAGTCAGGTGTGGCTCAATCAGCAGGAACCGAACACTCGGCTTTTTACTCCCTCGTTTTTTTTCCCTTTTTTCATGTTTCTCGGCTCCTCATCCGCCCTGGAAGCCGTGTGTCCTAATAAAACCAGCGCAGAATGAGCAGCCAGCCAACTTTCAGGCCACCTCAGAGGTTTCCAGCTCGAACCCATCACCTCTCGCTCTCCTGCGATCCTCAGCATCTGGCCTTTTCTCCACAGGGAGCCTGGCACCGCTTCATTCGGCTGCCACCGTATCAATTTATATCATATTACCTTCCTCTCAGAAGCACCAGGTGCTCGATTAGGACAGCGGCCGAGGGCCAACAGCGACACTGAGACGTTCAATATATCATTCTCCATTAGGAGCCTGCTGGGTTTCCCTTCCCTCCAACACCACGCTCACCTCGCTGCTACTGATGGAACCTGCTCCTTAAAAAAAAGAAAGATAAAAACAGAGGGATAAAATGACTTTTAACTCCCCTGCAATTGTCCTCTGGATTGTAGCCATTTATTCTTTCTCTATGTTTTTGTTCTCTTCCTTTCTTTATTGAGGTTTAACTTTAGTGCCTAATTATTTTTTTCTCTTTTATTTTTTTGTTTTAATTCTGTTCTAAATTCTGCTTCCACTATTTTTTTCTCCTGATCTTAGAAGAGATTTTAATAGTTCATAAAAATCTAAATATTTATTTATATTATGCTATTTATTCTCCATTAAATGGGTGTAAATATAAATTACGGGAAAGCTGAAAGTGTAGAATAACAGACCAAAGCCATGGCACTTGGCCTTTCCCAGGCATCCATGTCTTCAATCCTGCTCCCAGAATATCAGAAAACCGTGTTTATGGTTTTATTTGGACGATGTCCTGCAGGAAAAACATTCAGAGCACAGGAAACAACAGCAGCTGCACTAGAAATAAAAATAGTAACTAATATATATATATATATATATATATATATATATATATATATATATATATATATATATATATATATATATATATATATATATATATATATAAAAATACTAATAGTAAATGTAATATTATTTTCAAATAACTGATTATTGATTTAAATGTTGATTATTTCTGAATATTTCACTCTGCGTTCCTGTTATAAGCAACAGAAATACACACAAATCTCTACAGTGATAGTTTATAAATTATTAGAATATATTATATAACAACTTCATGAATTAAAACTCAAACACAAAAGAACAAAAAATCAGTGCAGTAGAAAGTGCAGAGTTGGTCTAATAATCAGAAAGACATTAAAGCTCCTCTACACAATAAGCCTTGTGTAAAGCTAATGAATGAAATGTTTTAAACTCCTTCTGACCCGTAAAAAACCAGACGCTTTCTGACAGACACGCTTTCTGGAGCGTGTTAATATGTTTTAAATAAACACGGCTAAACCGTTCCCTCACAAAGGCTGGCGTTGTGTTTTCTCTTTGGTGTTTTCTCAATTCCTTCTTTATTTCGCTCCTCGGTAAAAGCAGCTCGAGAGCTGAACTAAAGGTGATCTGAAACAGTAACTCTGTACACGTGAGGTCACTGGGGGTCACGGCCCGGGGAGAAATAAACCCCCGAAGTCCTGCAGCTGAAATGAATAACAGAGAGAAGCATTAATAAAAGTGATTGATATGATAGGAGATGTTTAAGAAACAGTGTGTTCACGAGAGACCTGTGTGATCTTCCATAAAAGGCATCAAAGCTCTTATTGTCCTCCTGGACATGGTCTTGGGAGTTTAACCCTTTTTATAGGTGACTTCCTGTTTCCTGTGTCGTCAGGAAGTCAACCTGAACCGCAACGCTGAGCTTTAAATATGATCTATTATCCATTTCTCCCTGAGCCGGAGCCAGAGCATAATCGTACCTGACAGCGCAGGATTGTTCACAATTTCCCTAATCGAGCTCAGCTGCTGCTGTTTCCTGAAAACTTCTGCTCCCAATGTTTTTCCTGCAGGACGCCGTCCAAATAAAACCTTAAACACGGCCTTCTGGGAGGAGGAATGAAGACGTGGAGGCCTGGGAAAGGCCAAGTGCTACAGCTTTCGTCTGTTATTCTACACTTTCTGCTCTCCGGTGATGTGAAGCTCTCGGGAACGTGAGACGGCAGGAATTCAGTGACAACTGAAAAGTGACAACTTTTATACAAATCCTTTCTTCTCCTGTCTTTAAACAGATGAGTGCTGTGGAGGTTCTGGTATACAAAATTCTTCCTGTTTGACATTGAATACCATACAAACATTCCAGAACCAGTGTGAGGATTCAGACGGAATTCGGTTTAACCCTTCAAACCCTTTATGTCCAAGAAAATTCCATGAAAATTAATTCATTCATTTATTTATTGTGTATTTTCTCACAAAATCAGTATTTAATCTCAATTACAAAAACTGTGTTGATTCAATTTACATCATAGGTTTATATTAATGTATGATTAGGTTCGTTCTGGTACGATATCGTTTCCATAGCAACAGCTCATTCACATGGGCATGTACAACACACACTCCACTGAAAATAAACTGAAGTGTGGAAGGAGTCTCCAGTGTCAGAGCTGTGTAGCAGACAGAGGTGAAACTGGAGTTATCTTCAGGACAGAGTATACAGTTCTCTTCCTCTCATGATGTTGAAGCGAGGATGAAGCGAGGCTGCTGAGGGACGACAGCAGGGTAATGTCCGATAAACTGACCAGAGGAATGAAACAGTGAGGGACGTGCAGTTAGAGGAAAATAATCATCTCTGAGACAGGAAGAGTAACTCACTATTTGCAGCTACTGCATTATGTAAATGAGACAATGTGTGTGTGTGTGTGTGTGTGTGTGTGTGTGTGAGAGAGACTTTGTCCGTTCTCAGTGTCCTCTGTAACGCTACACTGATTCTCATACACACTCTTTCAGGATTAATTTACTCTCATTAACACATGAGCACAAAGCGAACGCTTCTGTTCACAAAACACACACACACACACAAGCTCTCTCTGCCTGGCTTATACATACAGCTTTCATTTCTGTATCTGCTGTATATATATATATATATATATATATTCCCAGAAGAGTTGAAGCTGTTATAGCTGCAAAGGGTGGACCGACGTCATATTGAACCCTATGGATTAGGAATGGGATGTCACTTAAGTTCATATGCGAGTCAAGGCAGGTGAGCGAATACTTTTGGCAATATAGTGTATATACATATATATATATATATATATGCAAGTTAAATATAATTATGATCAAAAATAAAATCACATTATACAAAAGAAATATTTAATGTAGGTTAAAGTCAGTAGATATTTCTGCTAGGGATAGGGTTAGTTACTATGTAACTATGTTACTCCTGCATCTCATCTCATTCCATCTTTATGTGGAAGTTAATGCAGATTTATTTCAAATATTATTCACTAATGAATTGTTTGTTTGTTTGTTTGTTTTTAACTTAATATGATCTGTTTACGACTGAGTGAAATTGAGTGAAAAAAGGATTGGTTCAGTAGATTTTATATTCTTTTATTTTATTTTTTTTACTTTATTGTGTACTTTACATGAAACTGTCAGAATTTTCATCTTAATAATAATAATAATAATAATAATAATAATAATAATAATAATAAACTCTAACTCCAGAGTCTAGTCTCTAATTATTCCTGAAGACGTCTGAGTGAGTTGTGGAGTGAGTTTTTATCAGAACTGCGGCAGTATTTAATGAGCACATGATAGATGTGAAAATAAAAGACTGTATTAATCCTGTATATCATTTAAAGAGCGGTTGCCGGGGGCGATGAGACACGACACGACTCGGAGTGTGACTATTTTCATCTTCTTTATTCTGTAATGTGAAGAAGTCTCACCCTGCGCCGTGGTCTGGTTTAATGGCTCGTCTAAAACGTGGCGTCTTAATTGCGATGTGATTGTCTCGCCATCTTGGCTTGTAAAGGAGCCGCTCGTGTCCTTCAGGCTCTTAAAGGCAAGAGGAGTTTAAATTAGCATTAGCACGCCGCCCATAAAGAGCCCTCATTTTCATTTGATATGCAGCCGAGTGCCGCTGCTGAATGTATAATTAGTGCAGAGCGAGCGTCGGAGTCTGAATCCCAGCCGCTCTGTAATCTCAAACAATGTGAAGGGCTGAGAGTGAGGAGAGGATCGCAGAGGAGGAGGAGGAGGAGGAAGCTGAGAAGAGAGAGCCTTCTCTATCGCTAACACTGTAAAGGGAAGGTTTATTAGCATGAAGCATCAGGAATTAAACACTGAATTACTGAAGTTCATATCAGGATTGTAGTGATGTCATGATCATGTGACCAATGACATCACACCAGACTGCAGTTTATATCTACACTATATTGCCAAAAGTATTTGCTCACCCATCCAAATAATCAGAATCAGGTGTTCCAATCACTTCCATGGCCACAGGTGTATAAAATCAAGCACCTAGGTATGCAGACTGTTTTTACAAACATTTGTGAAAGAATGGGTCGCTCTCAGGAGCTCAGTGAATTCCAGTGTGGAACTGTGATAGGATGCCACCTGTGCAACAAATCCAGTCGTGAAATTTCCTCGCTCCTAAATATTCCACAGTCAACTGTCAGCTGTATTATAAGAACGTGGAAGTGTTTGGGAACGACAGCAACTCAGCCACGAAGTGGTAGGCCACGTAAACTGACGGAGCGGGGTCAGCGGATGCTGAGGCGCATAGTGCGAAGAGGTCACCAACTTTCTGCAGAGTCAATCGCTACAGACCTCCAAACTTCATGTGGCCTTCAGATTAGCTCAAGAACAGTGTGCAGAGAGCTTCATGGAATGGGTTTCCATGGCGGAGCAGCTGCATCCAAGCCATACATCACCAAGTGCAATGCAAAGCGTCGGATGCAGTGGTGTAAAGCACGCCGCCACTGGACTCTAGAGCAGTGGAGACGCGTTCTCTGGAGTGACCAATCGCGCTTCTCCATCTGGCAATCTGATGGACGAGTCTGGGTTTGGCGGTTGCCAGGAGAACGGTACTTGTCTGACTGCATTGTGCCAAGTGTAAAGTTTGGTGGAGGGGGATTATGGTGTGGGGTTGTTTTTCAGGAGCTGGGCTCGGCCCCTTAGTTCCAGTGAAAGGAACTCTGAATGCTTCAGCATACCAAGACATTTTGGACAATTCCATGCTCCCAACTTTGTGGGAACAATTTGGAGCTGGCCCCTTCCTCTTCCAACATGACTGTGCACCAGTGACCAAAGCAAGGTCCATAAAGACATGGATGACAGAGTCTGGTGTGGATGAACTTGACTGTCCTGCACAGAGTCCTGACCTCAACCCGATAGAACACCTTTGGGATGAATTAGAGTGGAGACTGAGAGCCAGGCCTTCTCGTCCAACATCAGTGTGTGACCTCACAAATGCGCTTCTGGAAGAATGGTCAAAAATTCCCATAAACACACTCCTATACCTTGTGGACAGCCTTCCCAGAAGAGATGAAGCTGTTATAGCTGCAAAGGGTGGACCGACGTCATATTGAACCCTATGGATTAGGAATGGGATGTCACTTAAGTTCATATGCGAGTCAAGGCAGGTGAGCGAATACTTTTGGCAATATAGTGTATATATAGTGAAATATTTTATAGTTCTGTTTACATTGTCATCTCCTTATCCCTGATGTTCTGAAGAAATATTACAGAAATGTAAATGCCCAGTTCGAGTTATTTTTAATTGTATAGAGCTTTTAACAATTATCTCACAGCAGCTTTATAGGAATCTATAAATTCAGAAAATAAAATAAATTTATTTCTTTATTCCTAATGAGAGAGTCCGAAGTGATGATGCTGAGGAAAATCTCCCTGAGATGATATGAGGAAGAAACCTGAAGAACCAGAGTGTAAAGGAAATCTCATCCTCATCGAGGTGACAGCTGACATCAGTGTGTTTAGGGTGTTGAGTAATACATTCATATATTTCTGTCATTTAGCAGATGCCCTTGTCCAGAGCAACTTACTATTTTTTATCTCATTTTATACACCTGAGCAACTGTGTTTAGTATTGTCTTGAGTATTTGAGTGTGTTGAGTGAGTTTGAATGTGTTGAGTCTGTTTGACTGTACATAGTGTGTTGAGTGTGTATAATGTGTTGGGTGTGTTGAGTGTGTACAGCGTGTTAAGTGCGTTGAGTGTGTTAAGTGTGTTGAGTACGTATAGTGTGTTGAGTGTGTATAGTGTGTTGAGTGTGCTGAGTGTGTATAGTGTGTTGGGTGTGTTGACTGTGTTTAGTGTGTTGAGTGTGTATAGTGTGTTGGGTGTATATAGTGTGTTGAGTTTGTATAGTGTGTTGGGTGTGTATAGTGTGTTGAGTTTGTATAGTGTGTTGAGTGTGTTGGGTGTGTATAGTGTGTTAGGTGTGTAAAGTGTGTTGAGTGTGTTAAGTGTGTATAGTGTGTTGGGTGTGTTGAGTGTGTTGGGTGTGTATAGTGTGTTGGGTGTGTATAGTGTGTTGAGTGTGTTGGGTGTGTTGAGTGTGTAGTGTGTTGGGAGTGTTGACTGTGTATAGTGTGTTGAGTGTGTTGGGTGTGTTGAGTGTGTATAGTGTGTTGGGTGTGTATAGTGTGTTGGGTGTGTTGAATGTGTTGAGTGTGTATAATGTGTTGGGTGTGTTGAGTGTGCACAGTGTGTTAAGTGTGTACAGTGTGTTGAGTATGTATAGAGTGTTGAGTGTGTTAAGCATGCTGAGTGTGTAGGGTGTTTTGAGTGTGTTGGGTGTGTATAGTGTGTTGAGTGTGTTAAGTGTGCTGAGTGAGTATAGTGTGTTGAGTGTGTTGGGTGTGTATAGTGTTTTGAGCATGTTGGGTGTGTTGTGCATGTTGGGTGTGTATAGTGTGTTGGGTGTGTATAGTGTGTTGAGTGTGTTAAGTGTGCTGAGTGAGTATAGTGTGTTGAGTGTGTTGGGTGTGTATAGTGTGTTGGGTGTGTTGAGTGTGTTGGGTGTGTATAGTGTGTTGAGTGTGTTGGGTGTGTATAGTGTGTTGGGTGTGTACAGTGTGTTGGGTGTGTATAGTGTTTTGAGTATGTTGGGTGTGTTGTGTATGTTGGGTGTGTATAGTGTGTTGGGTGTGTATAGTGTTTTGAGTATGTTGGGTGTGTTGTGTATGTTGGGTGTGTACAGTGTGTTGGGTGTGTATAGTGTTTTGAGTATGTTGGGTGTGTTGTGTATGTTGGGTGTGTATAGTGTGTTGGGTGTGTATAGTGTGTTGGGTGTGTATAGTGTTTTGATTGTGTATAGTGTGTTGAGTGTGTTGAGTATGTTGGGTGTGTTGGGTGTGTTGAGTGTGTTGAGTGTGTTGGATGTGTTGAGTGTGTTGGGTGTGTATAGTGTGTTGAGTGTGTTGGGTGTGTTGAGTGTGTTGAGTGTGTATAGTGTTTTGAGTTTGTATAGTGTTTTGAGTGTGTTGAGTATGTTGGGTGTGTTGGGTGTGTATAGTGTGTTTAGTGTGTATAGTGTGTTTAGTGTGTATAGTGTGTGTTGGGTGTGTATAGTGTGTTGGGTGTGTATAGTGTGTTGGGTGTGTATAGTGTGTGTTGGGTGTGTATAGTGTGTTGGGTGTGTATAGTGTTTTGAGTATGTTGGGTGTGTTGAGTATGTTGAGTATGTTGGGTGTGTACAGTGTGTTGGGTGTGTATAGTGTGTTGGATGTGTATAGTGTTTTGAGTGTGTATAGTGTGTTGGGTGTGTATAGTGTGCTGAGTGTGTTGAGTATGTTGGGTGTGTTGGGTGTGTTGAGTGTGTATAGTGTGTTGAGTGTGTTGGGTGTGTTGAGTGTGTTGAGTGTTGGGTGTGTTGAGTGTGTTGGGTGTGTATAGTGTGTTGGGTGTGTTGAGTGTGTTGAGTGTGTTGAGTGTTGGGTGTGTTGAGTGTGTTGAGTGTTGGGTGTGTTGAGTGTTGGGTGTGTTGAGTGTGTTGGGTGTGTATAGTGTGTTGGGTGTGTTGAGTGTTGAGTGTGTTGAGTGTGTTGAGTGTTGGGTGTGTTGAGTTGAGGAATGTTCCTCTCAGCGATGTAACACATTTTTCTTTCTACCAAAAGATAATGAATGAAGAAGACAAGTGAAGATACAGAACATCCATGACATCCTCAGCAGCAGCAGAACCCGTGAGAACGCTGAGATGAGGCTGTGAAAGGCCACCAGTGAGGAGACACTGAGTTCTCCAGAGGGACATCTCCTGATGTTTCTGGAGCTTTCAGTGGGATGAAAACGTCTGTGTGTGCAGAAGCAGAACCTCCTTTATCTCTACACATTATTGCTGACACACAGCTTTTATTCAGCACATGTAAGGAGGTGAACTTAAACCACTTAAATCTCTTTAATAAACTTTTATAAACAGTGGGACTTCTTCTGCTTCAAGTTTTCCTCTCAGTGAGCTTCCCTCTGTAAAGATCTTTTTAGAACCCTTGTAGAACCCCCTGATTATTTTCTTCTTAGCACCTATAACTTCTCAGGAGATTAATGCTCAGCTCTCATAAAGTTCTTCAAGGGTTCCTACATGGTTCCCTGGATAACTTCAGGTTCCAAACTTCCTAAAAGGGTTCTACTGATTAATATCTAAATGTTCTGAGCGTGTACCTGAGAGTAGGTCCTGCTCAGAAAGACTTTTAGGAAACTCTGAATGTTAAACTACTCCAAGAACCCTTGAGAACCCTTTTTCTCAGGCTGTATTCAGTGTATAATAAAGATTTTGTGAGCTGTATTGATCTCCTCCACTTCAGCCTGATGAGTGCTTCGTGCTGCAGTTGTGTCTCGGGTGCTCCAGTGTTCTAGCATTAAATCACCTCCATGATTGAAGATTTTGTTCTTTGATGTTTTTTTTCCTGCACTCCACTTCGACTCTGAAAGTCAACACAGGCTGTGAGATCCATCCACGTCTGAGCCGCGACTCTTCTCGTCCTTCTCGCTGCCATGACAATAAACCTTCGGCTCACCAAACAGCCAATGCAGAGCAAAGAGCCGCTGAATTTCTGTCTCCTTTATTCCGTTAATGTAGAACCCTGTCACTGCTTTAGTGTGAGATGAAGAAGCGTGATGAAGAACTGAGATGAAGAAGTGAGATGAAGGCTTGAGATAAAGAGATGAAGAAGCCTGATGATGTGGAAAAGATGAATACGATGCTGCAGTCACACACCTGAGTGCTTTCTGTCCATTTGTAAGTGAAAAGAGGAAATGAAGGCCAAGAAGCACACACACGCACACAGACTTTCTCTCTCTCTCTCTCTCTCACACACACACACACACACACACACACACACCATCTGTATGACAAAACACACACCTGATAAACAATCTGCTTGCTCCGTCTCAGGCTGCTGTGTTCCAACTAGATGCCAAGACAAAAATGAACATCAGGTCATCTCTCAGATTCTGATATTAAAGAGCCCTGAGGAGGAGGAGGAGGAGGAGGAGGAATGATACCATACGATACAATACGATACGATACGATACGATACGATACGATACGATACGATACAATACTATACGATACGATACGATACGATACGATACGATACGATACTATACTATACTATACGATACCATACCATACCATACCATACCATACAATACGATACAATACGATACAATACGATACAATACTATACCATACCATACAATACGATACGATACGATACGATACGATACGATACGATACGATATGATACGATACAATACGATACGATACGATATGATATGATACGATATGATACGATACGATACGTTCACGCCGTGAATCTTCAACACAAACCAATAATCACACTAAACACATTACACTCCATTTAACATCGCTGGTCAGTTCTGGTCAGAAGCTGTTGAGGAATCGTTTATAACAGTGTAATAAACAGATGTGATGTGTTGAAGTTTTCCGTGTGTAACAGTCAGAGGTAAAGCTGGAACTTTTCATCTTCAGAACAGAACAAAAACACAAGCTGAGATTTTTTTTCTCATTATCTTCAGAAGAGAATGAAGAGTGACCGGTGAGTGACGAGTGTTTATAGCTGCTATAATGTTCTAACAGCAGGAAGTAACTCACTTCACTTGCATTGTTACTGAGGTATAGAAGAATTTAGAACCTTCATCAAAAATCTTACAACAATCTTATAAAAGATTCATAAAAATATTTCCTATTTGATCTGGTCAGCTGTTTTGACCTTTCTGTTTCCTCTCCATTCTCTCCTCCTGTTTATGTGTCCTGTTGTGGTTTTTCAGAGGATAAAGCCATCGCATGTTCCCGCATGACTGAGCCTGTCACCATTACTGTATTTTCTCTCCAGCTCTGACCTGCACGTGACCTTCAGCACCCGGCCATTACGCAGAAATCACTTCAGGAGGTCGGGGCGACCCGTGGACACCAGGACGGAGACCGAAAAGGAGAAAGATGCTGCGTGGATAAAAATAGACTTTCCTCATTTATTTGTCCTTCAATCCATCAATCCATAAAATACACCCATCCCTCCATCCGATCTCTAAACACCTCCTCAGCCCTCTCCTGATACTGAAGTGTTACAGATGATGATGATAATGATGATGATGATGATGATGAAGAGTGTTATATTGATGATTAAGTTATGAGTTTAGCACACAGGTGACGTGTATATAAAAAAAAACCCAAAGCTCACTTCCTAATTTCTAATTTCCTTTCTGTGGTGAATTAATAATAATTTCTCCTCAGGTGCCATTCAGCGCAGCGGCTGGACCAATTCCATCTCCGGCTGCTAAAATTAATCGGACGTCTCCCTAAGAAAGTAAATAAGACGTGCCTTCAGTATAATGGCTACAGAGGGATGGAGGACGAGATGATGGATGAATGGAAGCAGCTTGATGAACGGGTCTTTTTTATTATCCATAACAAGCCAGGAACAGCATCAATAATGGAGAGGATCAGATGTCGCCCTGAGATACGGAGAGAGAGAGAGAGAGAGAGAGAGAGAGAGAGAGAGAGATTTAAGTGTGGAGCTGAAGTTCATATGAACTTCATGTGTATTTGGTTTTTCAAAACTTTCCTCTCTCTCTCTCTCTCTCTCTCTCTCTCTCTCTCTCTCATAAAAGTGATGCTAGCCAGTCACGGAGCTCAGTTCAGTCATGTGACCTTATATGGTGTACTGTCCACTCTGAAAGTATTAAAGGCCAGTTCTGCTGGTTTTGCTGAACACTAAATATTTACATCTAGACGTTTTAACCAGCTTAGAACATGATACCATTTGTTTGAACACACCCATTTTTCACGTAATCAAAAACGCAGGATCATGTAGCAGGTGTTTATTGTTGCCCAGGTGTTTGTAATTACCCAGATGTTTGTTTTTGCAGAGGTTTTTAATGTTACCCAAATGTTTGTTGTTGCCCAGGAGTTTTTCGTTGCCCAGGTGTTTGTTGCCAAGGTCTTTGTTGTTGTCCAGGTGTTTGTTGTTGCCCAGGTGTTTGTTATTGTCCACGTGTTTGTTGTTGTCCAGGTGTTTGTTGTTGTCCAGGTGTTTGTTGTTGTCCAGGTGTTTGTTGCCCAGGTGAGTCCTGTTAGACTGATGGTTTAAACAGTTACAGCTCTGAGTGTCGAGTCTTGGCCTGAGTCCTGGGTTTGATCTGTAAAGTCTGCATTTGTAAAAAGGATAAACCAACATGAAGAGCAGAGAGCGGTCTGTGGGAGAAACACAAGACTGAATCTGAGAGAAGACAGAAGATCCATCAGAACTTTTACACAAACATCAGGTACAGACATTACAACAACCTGCACTGTCCTGAAGAAGAAAGAAAGCAAGCACTCATGGATTAAACAACTGTTTCTTCTTTCATACAAAGTAAAGGGTTTTAGAGAAACATATTTAAAGGAACCATCCACTGTATCCTGGAGGAATCATCTATAGAACCCTTGTTGTTCTCCACGTGGTTCAGGTTCCTGCTCTGTTTTATCTTCTACACTCTTAAAAATGCTCCTCAACTCTTAAAGCCATTAACTATTTAACTCTTTGTGGAGTTTAAAAGATAAATTCTTGCTCTGGTTCTGGTTCTGCTCCTGCCACTAGATCCCACACAGCTAGCAGAGCCAAAGCGGGTTACATCAGCACATCTTTTACATCTGCTTTATATTCAGAGTTTTTAAGAACAGAATACATCAGGAGGTTTGCAGCATTGAGATGCAGCACAAGTGGTTCTAAGCAGCACCGAACATTCCGGTGAGCAGGTGGTGCTTGTCCAGAACACAATGTTAGAACACTTGTGATAAAGTCACACACAGAGGAACGACCTCGGGCTTCACGAGGAGAAGCAGAGAGCTGATAAAGTGAGCAGACCTTCAGGAGAACCGGTGCTCAGTGATCCGTAGAGTACAATGCTGAATGCATTACACACACACACACACAAGCTTAACGATGATGTCTTCATTATGCAGAGGAACCCGGCTTGATGCATGAGTGCGGTTCCTGTGACAGGACAGAATTAAACATAAAGCACAACCTCTGAGCTTTAATAGAACACTGTAGAAGAACCTCCACTTGATCAGATGAATCAATAAACAGTTCCAGAAGATTCACCTTCTTCCCCTGAACACTGAGACAAGATAAATACATCGGAGAACCAGCAGAGGGGATTCACTTACACACAGAGAACAAAGAACAATACAGCTGTAAGGTCTACTACCAGGAGTAGCACTAGAACCAAAAGTCCTCAAGGTTCCTCAATGATCCATTATACCTTATGGTTATATATATACATATATATATATATACCTTATATATATCAAGAGCTTTCTAATGTCCACCTTAGAACCTTTAATACATAAGAAACCATGTTTCAGAATCCTAGAGAGAAAGATTCTGAAGTAGCTGAAGTGTGTACATAAGGTTCTGCTTCTCCTTAAGGTACTAGTTTTATTTATTTATCCTTTAAGCTTGTTTCGGTTCTGATTGTAATTTTGTTCTGGCTATCTGGCAATCTTGCAGTTCTGGTCCAAATCTGGTTCTGGCTCCTGATCTAATGGCGGTTCTTGTCCTGTCTGGTCTGTGGTAGTAAATATAGTTCTTGTTGTAGTTCTGGTTCCTGTCTGTCTGTCTGTATGTAAGAGATCATAGGTCATGTCTCGGTTCTAGTAGTGGAATTGTTTTTTCTTCTGGTCCTGGATGTTTTCAGTTCATGTTCTAGCTCTGAGTATAGCACTAAAGTTTAATTTACTAATTTAAATTTGTTTAAATGTATCAATTTATATAAATAATTTTAAATAATATAAGCATATGAAAGAAAATAAAAAGAATTAAAAAATTATTAAAAAATATAATATATAATATAATTTAAATATATATAATATAATAATTTAAAAAATATGAACGATATTTATGATAATATACCAAGTTTAACTATTAGTTTAACTAAAATTAAAGAATTTTTTTTAATAAATAGTAATAAACCTGCTTAATATTATAACATGAATCGTTTATGAATTTGAGACACGCTGCATTTAAGAGACGATCGATTCTGTACCCCGGCGGATAAAATCAATAAGAATAAGATTAAAAAATGGATTTTATTTTTTAATTTGATTTTATTTCAGTTTATTAGAGCATAGATGATTGTAGTTTAGATAATGAGCTGAACATTATCTGAATTTTTTAAATGATTCTAAAACTCAAGTTAAAGCCAGCTGTAATTATATTCTGAAATAATAATAAAATAATCTCTATAACAAAATAATCTTGTTTTTGCTTTCAGCCTAATGATCAGGACATTTACAGACCAAAAGCCTGAGTCTATTACCAAGACAACATTCTCCTCCATTTCTCTTTCTCATTGAAGAAGGCGTAATTGAGAGCCGAGACGGTTCCCTGCACCACTGAATGACGGAGCCTTGTTTTAGAAAAATAAGTCCTTGGTACCGAGACGTTTGGACTCGTCTGCACTGAAACGGAGAAAGTTGTATAATGGTGTATAATGGTGGAGTGACCTCGCATAGCCTTTTAAAAAAGAAATCAATAAGTGAAAGAGAAGTAAATCTTAAAGAGTAATCGAATGAAGGTGAATTAGGCTGAGACGAGACGAGCATGAGCAGAATGAATGAGGAGAGGAACCGGGTTCTGAGACACGGCGTGAAGATTACAGGCTGAGGGACAGGTCCGTAATCACACAGATAAACAAGCATGCTTAAGAGCCTCCACTCAGCCTGATTAGACGGGTTCTCTTCTCCACAACCTCTGACACCTGTCGACCCCTCGCTCCTCCACGCCGCCAGCCGCTCCATCACGCCCCTGAGCTGAAGAGCTCCTCAAACATCAGAGAAATTCTGAAGAGCCACTGGAGGATTGTTCTTAACCAGCTGAAATTCTAAAACTCTGATATAAAAAAGAACTGAAATAAATAAACCTCTGCTGGAAAGACAAACGGAACAATAAAAAGTCACAGAGAACTAAAACAAGAACTAAAAAGAAAATTACATCCAAAACCAAAACAGGAACCAGGAGCAGAACCAGCACAAAATGACAAAGAACACCTTACACAAGGTAACAGAAGCAGAACCAAACATGAGAATGTAAAGGCAAAACAACAACCGGAAGGAAGGAAGCAAATCAACCATCAGCAGAACTGGATTAATTAAAGTCCAGACCAAATCAGAACCGGAACCAGAACTAAAACTGATTCCTGATATGTACTTTGATCGGATAAATCTCCTTTAAGAACGTCATGAAGGCTATGAAAGTTTCTTTTATCTGTTCAGCATCTGACAACAGAACCCACCCTCATGACTCTGATCCAGTTTTCAGGGTTCTTTCAGTGTGAGGCAGGGAACATAGGGAACGTTCTTCAGCAGAAAACACAGGTTCTGCGATGTGACATCAGCAAATTACCAAATCCCTGAAGCTCCTCTTCACTTACACAGGGGTTTGGGTTGAGGTTAGGTTCTTCATCTGAATCTGGTTCTTGTTCTGCTTCTGATATCTAATATCTGATTCTGTTTCCCTTTCTGATTTGGTTGGTTCTTGATCATGTTTTAGATCATATTTTGGTTCTTCTTCTGATTCCTTTCTTTAATCTGTTTTTTGAGCTGAAGTTTCAGTCATTGTTTCTGGTTCTGTTATTGATACAGCTTTGGTTCTGTTTTTGGATGTTCATCCTCTGGTTCTGGTCCTGGTTCCTGATCATGGTTCTCTTTATGAGGGTAACAATGTGAATGTGGTTCTGCTTCTGACTCTAGATGTAGCTGTTCTTCTGGTTGGTTATTTAATGACCCGTGGACAGAAGGTTTGTAAGTTCTCCTTTGTTTTATAAAATGAATGATTCTTTAACTCCTGTTCATAACAGACGTCTCCCTCACGGCAGAACCGGCAGGTCCGCCCTGCAGAACGTTATCCGTTTATTAGCGCTTATTTTGCAGGCGTGTCTTTGGAGATGGTTATTGTGAGGACTCGGCTGAGAGACGGAGATAATCAGGAGAACTGAAACGTTTTAGGGACGAGTTGATGTTAATCCCAAACACTCCAGTCCTGATCTGTAAATCCGCCAAAACAAACTGTCACTCAGCCGGGTTCTCTCCGCTCTCTGACAGCCGGCATGTCTCCCAGCAAAAAATCTGTCTTTACTGCTGACGTTTTTGGGTTAGTGAGCGCTCGGCGAGCTCTGGCACTCCGCTGTGGAGAGGAAAACTCTCGGGTTCTCAGGGAACAGCACCATTATGTACATCACCACCTCGCTTCTGACTGCATCTACTGAGATTTCTATCTGTCTATCCATCTATCTACATGTCTGTCTGTTAAAACTTGCAGAAACATTCCGTCTCCTGAAATCTTCAACTTTTTGTAGTTTTACAAGCAGGAAATCAGACAGATCTCTTTCATGAATCTACACACAACACTGAAATCTAAAGCATGCTGGTGGTAGCTTCATCTCCAGCATTCTCAGTGTTCTCTCGGTTGTGTCTCTGACTAATCCCCCTGTTCTTTCATTTACTGAGGTTCTCCTCCTGGCAGAGCCGCAGACTTGGTTTTTATCCTGATGTTTAAATGTGGGATGAAACAGGAATTTGGATTTTTTTTTATAATAATCAGCTGATTGATTGAACTTCGTCCTTGTTTTGATTGCTCACTGTGCTGTGTGTTCAGGTTCTCTAATAAACTCCAGGTTCTTCCAGGAACAGATATATTTATACTGAGATCACATGAAACTTTAATTACACATAGTCAACTGCTGATGGTAAGAGAAACTATTTAAGGGTTTCACACCAACAGGGGGTCGATAATTACATAATTAAGGGTTCTTAGCCTAAATGTGTTTTCTTAGAATGACAACAAAGAACCTTTCATATTAAGAATGGTGCGGGTTAGAAAAAAAGCTTCTTTACTGGTTTGTTGGATAATGAAGGATTACAAACATCCAACTAGAACTCTTTCTGACACGATAACACTTCCAGTTCCACATGGAACCACTGAGAAATCCCAGTAATAGTTCAGTTTTTGGTTTGTTACACAGAAGAACAGTTTAAATATGCAGTAGAACAGAGAACCTCACCCTCATGCAGGTGATGTGAGATGTTGTGAGGCAATGTGAGGTGATGTGAGGCAATGTGAGGTGACGTGAGGTGACATGAGACAATTAGAGGTGACGTGAGGTGACCTGAGACAACGTGAGGTGAAGTGAGACAATGTGAGGTGACATGAGACAGTGTGAGGTGACGTGAGGTGACAAGAGACAACGTGAGGTGGTGTAGGGCAATGTGAGGTGACATGAGATGACGTGAAACAACGTGAGGTGGCGTGAGAAGATGTGAGGTGACATTAGGTAATGTGAGATGATGTGAGGCGACGTGAGACAATGTGAGGTGACGTGAGGCGACGTGAGGTGACATGAAGCCCGAGGACACTGATGGAGATAAGTAAACGCTGAGCACTTCACATGGTGCTAACAAGAGGCTGTCAACCACTAAAACCTGGAGTTTTCACACGCCGTGATCAGACTTCAGATCAGTTCTGATGCATTCAGGGTTCTGAGCAGAACCGCTTTCTAATACAAAGATTTAGTTCTAAAAAAAATCCAGTCAAAGAGAAATACATTAAAGACACTACAGTCTGATTTATACAGAAAACAGTTCGGGTTCTTCATACAGGTAATGGTTCAAGCTTTCAGGACCTAAAGGGGAACCTTCTGTCATAGGGTTCCATGGAGAACCCCAATAGTTCCTCATCTTTTTTTTAAAGACCAAGATGGCGGCCCATGCACAACGCGAGGCTCAGCATCTCTCAAGATTCTGCGATTTAGTAGTTATTTCTCTACTAGTTGCAAGTTTATTCACTCAGAATAGCCTTGCATATATCTCGTACAGCCGACAAGCATTGTTGGACATCGGTCATAACTGGATTAATGATAATTCACTGACCTTTCAACTCCCTCCAGAAATCGTTAAAACACCGCTGATCTCCACTCCAGTTCAGCCAGCAGAAAGAGCGCAGCATCGGCACCGCGAGCATAAACAGAGACGTGGGAAGCGCAGCGGCATTAGAGCGAGGCTAAAGCTAAACCCTCATTGAACATCGCTCCCAAGCATCTTTCTTGCTAATGTACGGTCTCTGATGAATAAAATGGATGAACTGCGACTATGGCTAATAACGAAAAAAAGGATCAAGGAATGTCATGTCATGATTTTCACGGAAACTTGACTTAACAACAACATTCCCAGCAGCGCCATTGAGCTAGAGGGACACAGTGTTTTCCAGGCAGACAGGTCAGCAGTGGACTCTAGTAAGCACGAGGGTGGAGGTCTGTGTATTTATGTTAATAAACCATGGTGCACAGACTCGTCTGTTATTGAAAGTCATTGCTCTGCTCATCTGGAGTATTTGATGATTAAATGCAGACCCTTTTATCTACCAAGAGAATTCTCAGCCATTGTTGTGACTGCAGTATACATCCCTCCTGATGCTAATGCTAAGGCTGCTATGGAAGAACTGCATGCAGCTATCAGCAAGCAACAGGCCACACACCCCGGTGGAGCTATTATTGTTGCTGGGGACTTCAACCACACCAACTTGAGATCTGTACTCTCCAAATTTCATCAGCATGTTTCCTGCACTACTAGAGGGGACAACACACTGGACCATGTCTACACCAACATTGCTGAGGCATACAGGGCCACTTCCCTCCCCCACTTGGGTCAGTCTGATCAACTCTCTTTGTTCATGCTACCCAAATACACAAAACTCATCAAATGTGTGAAACCATCAGTGAAGATGGTGAAGGTATGGCCAGAGAGGTGCATTTCCTCACTACAGCAACAACTACAAGACACTGACTGGAGCATGTTCGCCTCACAGGCCACCTCAGACACACAGACAGACATTAACACCTATACGTCGTCTGTACTGGACCATATAAACATGTGTATTGACAATGCCACCACTCTCAAGCATGTGAAACACTTTCCTAACCAGAAGCCATGGATGAACTCTGAGGTCCGCCTCTTGCTGAAAGCAAGAGATGCTGCTTTTAAATCCGGCAATGCAGAGGACTACAGTAGATCCAGGGGCAACCTGAAAAAGGGCATTAGGAAAGCCAGGCATGCACATAAAATGCGTATTGAGGAGCACTTCCACTGCAACTCCAACCCCAGACGCATGTGGAAGGGCATCCAGACCATCACTGACCACAAACCAACAATACAGTCTCAACCTACCAGAAATGCCTTCCTCCCAGACGAGCTCAACCACTTCTTTGCTCGCTTTGACCAGGACGTCACACACACCAGGAATGATGATTCCTCTATGGCTGATCCTCCAATATCACTCTCCACAACAGAGGTACACTTAGCACTGAGCAGAGTAGATCCATGTAAGTCAGCTGGCCCTGATGGCATACCTGGACGTGTGCTCAGGAGTTGTGCTGACCAACTGGCACAAGTCTTCACTGACATTTTCAACCTGTCACTGGTCCAGGCCACTGTTCCAACATGTCTGAAGTCTACAACCATCATACCAGTGCCCAAGCATTCTTCTGCGAAGTGTCTGAACGATTTCCGCCCTGTTGTACTCACTCCCATTGTTATGAAGTGCTTTGAGAAGCTGATTCTAAGTCACCTCATAGCATGTCTCCCACCTACACTGGACCCACATCAGTTTGCCTATCGCCCAAATCGGTCAACAGAGAACGCTATTTCCACTGCTCTTCATCTTGCTCTCTCCCACTTGGACAATAACAATACATACATTCGGATGTTGTTCATTGACTTCAGCTCTGCTTTTAATACAGTTGTCCCTAGTAAACTGATCACTAAGCTCAATGACCTGGGTATCTGTACATCCACATGCAACTGGATTATGGACTTTTTAACAAACCGACCTCAGTCTGTAAGGTTGGGTAATCACATATCCTCAACCCTCATCCTGAACACCGGTGTCGCACAAGACTGTGTGCTGAGCCCACTGTTCTACTCCCTGTTCACCCATGACTGTGTTCCACAACATAACTCCAACGTCTTCATCAAGTATGCAGATGATACCACAGTTGTGGGCTGAATCAGCAACAACGATGAATCGGCCTACAGGGAGGAGATCCAAAGCCTGTCAGCATGGTGTTCCATGCTCATTGTGGACTTCCGGAAATCTAAGAGCAGCAGACACTCCCCTATCTACATCAACGGGTCTGAAGTAGAGCATGTCTCCAGCTTTAAGTTCCTGGGTGTCCACATCTCTGAGGATCTGTCCTGGCATCTGAACACCTCAACTCTGGTTGGGAAGGCGCAACAGCATCTTTACTTCCTAAGGAGACTGAAGAAAGTTCACCTATCCCCCAAGATCCTGACCAACTTTTACCGCTGTATCATTGAGACAGACGTCATCTTGACGAGCTCCATCACAGTGTGGCATGGCAGCGCCATGGTGTGTGAAAAGAAATCACTGCAAAGGGTGGTGAAAACCGCCCAACGCATCATCAGCACCCAACTACCTGCCGTTGAGTCTCTTCACCACAGTAGATGTCTGCGCAGAGCACACAAAATTATCAAGGACTCCTCCCACCAAAATCACAAATTGTTCAACCTCCTTCCATCCAGGAGGAGATACAGGTCCATCCTCACCAGAACCAGCAGGTTTAAGGCCAGTTTTTTTCCCTCAACCATAAATCTGCTGAACTCTACATTACACCGCTAGGACACTCATGTCTTACTACACTTACCACTTTATAGTTCTGCTCCACCCTGTACAGTCTGTTAATATAATATTTTTCACTGTTATACATTGTTATATACATTCTCTCTCTGGTATAATATAATATTTTCTCACTGTGTAATATAATTAATATTGTCCATTTCATAGATTCACCTAGTTTTTCATATCTATCTGTCTATCTATTTATATACATTTATATACACTTTATTTATACATACCATATACTATCTGTATATTCACTGTTATATTATCTGTTATTGTTGTACATACACTGTACATAATACACACGTTTTAGCACAATTATAATTACACCTGTCGCTTTATTTGCTGTAAATACTCCCTGCACCTACTTTTCTATACACACTCTGACACAGCCTTATTTATTTATCGATGTACATATTTACATATTTATCTGCACTTGTTCATTTGCACAATTTCTACTATTTGCACTTCTGGTAGATGCTAAACAGCATTTCGTTGCTATGTACCTGTACTTTGCAATGACAAAGTTGTATCTATCTATCTATCTATCTATCTATCTATCTATCTATCTATCTATCTATCTATCTATCTATCTATCTATCTGTCTATCTATCTATCTATCTATCTATCTATCTATCTATCTATCTATCTATCTATCTATCTGTCACAAGGCAGCCTGGGCATGAACACCAGAGGGAGCCCTCGCCTGAGTATTAACCATTGCCCTACTTCCGGTACAGAGGGGTATTTAAGCAGCACGCCACCTACACTCCAGTGCGAAGCATTGTTTCCATTTAGCGTGACTTGCCAAGCCTTTATTCTATTCTTGTTAGCTACATCGTGTATGACCTTGCCTGTGTATTCTCTCTACTACGAGTTTTGGAATTGCGTTTTTGTCTTGTTTGCTTAGTGTTAGTATTTCTGGTATTTTGACCCTTTGCTTTCGTTTTCCTGACCTCGATTACCTGCCTTCTGTTATTCAATAAATCTGCTTATGTATTCTAATACACCGGCGCCTGACAATTCCTTACAGAATGCTTCACCTGAGATGAATCCAGTGGATATGCAAGCGGCGTTGTGGCGACAGCGAGTCCTCATCCGTGCGTACCAAGAGGAAGTCGACTCTCTGCGAGCCGCGAACCAACAGCTCCAGCAACAGCCACGAGACCAAGCAGCCGCCGCTGCACCAGCATTCTATGCGTGCAGCGAACTTCCCCGTTTCGCCCTGCCGGAAAAGTTTGACGGATCCGCCGATCGCTGCCGGGGATTTCTGCGTCAATGTGACAACTACTTTGCTCATCAGCCAGAGGCATATGGCGACGAGAGAACCAGGTGCGCGTTTATTCTATCCCTGCTTACCGGAAGAGCGCTAGACTGGGCAGCAGCGGTTTGGGACTCCGATCCTCAAGTCAAAACATCCGCTGATTATTTCGCGAACTTAATTGAGGAGGTATTCGAATACCCGGCTGGAGGCAAGGATATTACTGTACAGCTGCTGGAGTTGCGCCAGGGAATGGATTCGGCAGCGGATTACGCCATTAAATTCCGCACACTAGCCGCGCAGTCTGGATGGAATGCGATAGCACTCATGGCGGTGTTCCGTGAAGGACTTAACCCGGAGTTACAAGCTGAAATGGCATGCCGTGACACCAATGTGACGCTATCTCGATACATCTCTACAGCCATTCGCCTAGACAACCTGCGACGCCAACACCGACCCACAGCCACCGCCCCACGTGTCATGCCGCGTCGCATGATGGAGGCCATGGAGGATTACATCCAAGAGGCTCTCACAGCTGGATATATACGACCCTCTACATCACCGGCTGCTGCAAGTTTCTTCTTCGTGGAGAAAAAGGACGGAGGTCTCCGGCCATGCATTGACTACCGAGGTTTGAAAGCCATCACCCTGCCATACCCCTATCCTCTCCCGCTAGTTCCGGCTGCCCTCAAACAACTACAAGGAGCTAAAATATTTACTAAGCTCGATCTGCGCAACGCCTATAACCTCATCAGGATAAAGGAGGGAGAGGAATGGAAGACTGCTTTCCACATGACTAATGGACATTATGAGTATTTGGTCATGCCTTATGGACTTACTAATGCCCCCGCAGTTTTTCAGTCCATGATTAACGAAATATTCAGAGACATGCTCCACAGTCACGTCATAGCCTACATCGACGACATACTGATTTACTCATCCGACCATGACCAACACATTTCTCACGTTCGAGCCGTCCTGCACTGTCTTGCAGACCACAACCTCTTTGTAAAACTGGAAAAGTGTGTATTCCACTGTTCCTCCATAACGTTTCTGGGGTATGTGATTTCTCCTAAGGGAGTGGAAATGGACCAGTCTAAGGTGGCAGCTATCACTTCTTGGCCGGAACCTACCACTATTAAGGAACTACAACGATTTCTGGAGTTCGCTAACTTTTACCGCCGTTTCAGCACCATAGCCAGTCCTCTAACCTCGTCGCTGAAAGGAAACCCACGGAGATTAAGATGGACTGATCAAGCCAGGACGGCCTTCAATAGGCTCAAGCAGAGCTTCTCCTCTGCCCCCATACTCCGACATCCACGACCTGACCTGCCTTTCACCGTGGAGGTGGACGCCTCTAACTGCGGAGTAGGAGCAGTTCTTTCTCAACACCAGCCAGAGTCAGGCAAACTGCACCCATGTGCCTTCTTCTCCCGCAAACTCACACCAGCGGAGATGAATTATGATGTGGGCAACAAGGAACTGCTAGCCATGAAGTCTGCCTTGGAGGAATGGAGGCATTGGTTGGAGGGGGTCATTCACCCATTTCTCATTCTCACAGATCACCGGAACCTTGCATATCTTCATGAAGCTAAATGCCTGAACTCACGCCAAGCCAGGTGGGCCCTGTTCTTCTCCCGATTCAAGTTCACAGTCACCTATCGTCCAGGGTCCAAGAACGGTAAAGCTGACGCGCTCTCCAGAATCCATGAGGTCAGCGAGTCATGAAGGAGATCGAACAGGCCTACACCTCAGAGGCACCACCTCCAAACTGTCCTCCTTCCAAGCGTTTGGTGCCCACAGCTCTCCGCCAGAGACTAATCAGGTGGACCCACGAAAGCCCCAGTACAGGCCACCCAGGTATACACCGTACGACCCGGTTGCTACGTCAAACCTTTTGGTGGCCTTCTCTGAACCAGGATGTGGAGGGATTTGTACGCTTATGCTCCGTTTGTGCCCAGTCTTGGACCGGCCGCCACTTGCCGGAGGGCCTGTTGGAACCTTTACCTATCCCACGCTGTCCCTGGTCTCATATATCCATAGACTTCCTCACCGACCTCCCTGATTCGCAGGGTTTCACAACCATCTTGGTAGTCATTGACCGGTTCTCCAAGGCGTGTAAACTCATCCCCCTGAAAGGCCTACCTACATCCATGGAAACCACCGTAGCCATCTTTCAGAATGTGTTCCGTAATTTTGGCCTCCCGGAGGACATAGTGTTGGACCGCGGCACCCAGTTTACCTCCAGATTCTGGCAGGAGCTCTGCAAACAGTTGGGGATCAAGGTTAGTCTAAGCTCTGGGTATCGTCCCCAATCCAACGGTCAAGCCGAACGCCTGAATCAAGAGCTGGGAAGGTTCCTGAGAACTTACTGTAGCAAAGAACAACACAGGTGGAGCGAGTTCCTCCCGTGGGCCGGGTATGCCCAGAACTCTTTGACTCATTCCTCCACGGGACTAACGCCGTTCCAGTGTGTATTAGGCTACCAACCTCCGCTGTTCCCTTGGTCCGGAGAGCCCTCTGACGTCCCCGCGGTGGATGAGTGGTCCAAACGTAGCCAGGAGACCTGGGAAAGAGCCCATGTTCGCCTACAGAGGGCGATTCGACGGCAGGTCATTCAAGCCAACCGCAGACGTCAGCCCCACCCGACATACCAGGTGGGGCAAAAGGTTTGGTTGTCCACACAGAACCTAAAACTAAAACTACCCTGCCGTAAACTCAGCCCGAAATTCATAGGCCCTTTCAAAATTGTTCGCCAGATAAATCCGGTCTCTTATCGCCTTGAACTGCCCACCTCTTATCGCATCTCACCCACATTTCATGTGTCTCTACTCAAGCCTTATCACGGACCTCAGACTACAAACGCCAACACTCACGAACCGCCCCCTCCCCTGGATGTAGACACGATTTAACACCATCTTGAACTCACGTCGCCAGGGCAGTCGCCTCCAATACTTGGTGGACTGGGAGGGGTACGGCCCTGAGGAGTGCTGCTGGGTCAATGCTCGCGACATTCTGGACCCGGCACTCATAGAGGAGTTTCACCTAAACTTTCCTCACAGACCTGCTCCTCGCCCTAGGGGGCGCCCTCGACGACGAACACCTGGAGGTGTTTCTAGACGGGGTGGTTCTGTCACAAGGTAGCCTGGGCATGAACACCAGAGGGAGCCCTCGCCTGAGAATTAACCATCTCTGCCCTACTTCCGGTACAGAGGGGTATTTAAGCAGCGCGCCACCTTCACTCCAGTGCGAAGCATTGTTTCCGTTTAGCGTGACTTGCCAAGCCTTTATTCTATTCTCGTTAGCTACATCGTGTATGACTTTGCCTGTTTATTTTCTCTACTACGAGTTTTGGATTTGCATTTTTGTTTTGTTTGCTTAGTGTTAGTATTTCTGGTATTTTGCCCCTTTGCTTTCGTTTTCCTGACCTCGATTACCTGCCTTCTGTTATTCAATAAATCTGCTTATGGATTCTAATACACTGGCGCCTGACGATTCCTTACACTATCTATCTATCTATCTATCTATCTATCTATCTATCTATCTATCTATCTATCTATCTATCTATCTATCTATCTATCTATCTTCTAGATTTAACCCTTTTTCTGCACTATATGGATGTTTCTTTAGGTTAGGTGTGTTTCAGGCTGCTGCTTGTTGTAATAAACTTTATATATGCTTTTTGTGAACTTTATAAAGCTTAATAGCAGGTTTATGTCAGGATGCAGACTGAAGGAGTAAGATTTTATTAATGGTTATGGAGGCTGTTATGAATGCCTTATGTAGGTGTTATGCAGCCTTATCAACACCGCTGTGACGTGAGGATTTCTCACTCCACTGTTTGTGATGATTGTTGAGAAATTAACTCAGCTCCAGTCTTGACTCAGGTGTGTGTGTGTGTGTGTCATGTGTACAAGTGTACAAGTGTCATGTGTATCGTGTTGTGTATGAACATGCACAGACAAGTTATTAGGCACTGAAGGTGAAGAATAACATTTACAGACTGATGGTGTGTGTGTGTGTGTGTTTTGTTTGCTTTTCTCAATTAACCAAATGCTGAGGACAGGAGCCTTGTGTAGAGACACACACCGCACACTGATAAACACGTCCCCTCACTACTAAAGTGGCCAGCAGGTGTGTGTGTGTGTGTGTGTGTGTGTGCTTATGACAGCTGGCTCTGCGCTCGGCTCTAGTGCATTAATGATCAGGTGAGCTCGGCCTGCATGCTGATGAGTGTGTTTGCGTCTCTTTTTGTCCAGATGTCATGCTGTAATTGAAACCGCCGTGACACACATCATCTCTGCAACAGACACACACACACCCACACACACACACACACACACTGCTGGGTGAGCTTTTGATTTGAACCCACGTGACATAAACAGACTGTCACTCTGATGTAATATTTTATCCCAGCAGCTGTATGTAATCTTCATTCACTCGGAATCTCTCGATTATTTTTCCCACTTAGACACAAACACAGCGTTCCCAGCTAACGTTCCTAGCTATCGTTCCTAGCTAACGTTCCCAGCTAACGTTCCCAGCTAACAGTTATTATTGAGTACATATACATATACAAGACTCTTGCTTTATAAAAATTGAAGCCTGAGCACGGAATTTTCAAATCTCTCTGTGTTTATTAGATTTACATTAATGAGCTTGGTCTAATAGGTTATCGTTACTATAGTAACAGCTCACTGCCCGGGATGTTTATGGTGGACATTTAAAAAATGTACAGAATTGTTGAGGTGGAGATGTCCAGGTAAGGTTTATGGAAAGTCTTATGTCTCATTATGTCTCATCTACGTTGTGAAGCATGGTGGTGGTGGAAGTTTCTCTTTGGCTCCTTAAAAAATAATCTTATAAATATAAAATATAGACGTGTTTTTAATAAATAAACTGCATTGTTTTAATTGTTTATTATTTGCTATTAAAGACATTTGAGATATTTTTTTTGATCTGAAGTCTGAGAAGCTTCTCTCTCTCTCTCTCTCTCTCTCTGTTGTGTCAATCAAACAAGCCCCGCCCCCCAGTTCATGCAAATATCTTGAATGATAAAAAAATTAAAAATTTTAGATCATGTTTCTTCCGTTTTTTAATACATTTGCAGGAGTTATTGGTCATATTGATGGTTGCTCAATGGTTAAAGCTCTGAGTTACTGAAGGTCATGAGTTCAGGCTCTGATGGGCCCCTGAGCAAGGTCCTTAACCCTCTCTGCTTCAGGGGACTGAATCCTGGCTGACCCTCTGCTCTGACCCCAACTTCACTATGCTGAAAAGTTTAGGTGAAAAATACAGGCTTCTGTTCAGCATTATTGTGGTGGTTTTGGTGTTATTGTGGTTGGTGGTGGTAGTTGTGTTGTTGTTGGCGAGGATGTTGTTGTCTTTGTTGTTGGTGGCGGTAATTGTGTTGTTAAGGTGGTGGTGTTGCTGTTGTTGTGGTGTTATTGTTGTGGTTGTTGTTATGGTGGTGGTATTGTTGTTGTTGTGGTGTTGTTTTTGTTGTTGTTGTGGTGTTGGTATTGTTGTTGTAATGGTGGTGGTATTGTTGTTGTTGTAATGGTGGTGGTATTGTTGTTGTTGTAATGGTGGTGGTATTGTTGTTGTTGTTGTTATGGTGGTGGTGGTGTTGTTGTGATGGTGTTATTGTTGTTGTGGTGTTGTTGTTGTGGTGGTGTTATTGTTGTTGTGGTGGTGGTGTTGTGGTGGTGGTGTTGTTGTTGCTGCTGTGGTGGTGGTGTTATTGTTGTTGTGTTGTTGTTGTTGTGGTGGTGTTGTTATTTTTGTGGTGGTGGTGTTGTTGTTGTGGTGGTGGTGTTATTGTTGTTGTTGTTGTTGCTGTGGTGGTGGTGGTGGTGTTGTTGTGGTGGTGGTGGTGTTGTCGTCGTGGTGGTGTTATTGTTGCTGTGGTGTTGTTATTGTGGTGGTGGTGTTATTGTTGTGGTGGTGGTGTTATTGTTGTTGTGCTGTTGTTGTGGTGGTGGTGTTATTGTTGTTGTGGTGTTGTTGTGGTGGTCGTGTTATTGTTGTTGTGTTGTTGTTGTTGTTGCTGTGGTGGTGTTGTTGTGGTGGTGGTGCTGGTGTTGTGGTGGTGTTGTGGTGGTGGTGGTGGTGTTGTTGTGGTTGTATTATTGTTGTTGTTGTTGTGGTAGTGCAATTGTTGTTGTGGTGCTGGTGTTGTTGTGGTGGTGGTGTTATTGTTGTTGTGTTGTTGTTGTGGTGGTGGTGCTGGTGTTGTGGTGGTGTTGGTGTTGTTGTGGTGGTGTTGTTGGTGTTGTTGTTGCTGCTGTGGTGGTGGTGTTGTTGTTGTGGTGGTGTTGTTATTTTTGTGGTGGTGGTGTTGTTGTTGTGGTGGTGGTGTTATTGTTGTTGTGTTGTTGTTGTTGTTGCTGTGGTGGTGGTGGTGTTGTGGTGGTGGTGGTGTTGTCGTTGTGGTGGTGTTATTGTTGTGGTGGTGGTGTTATTGTTGCTGTGTTGTTGTTATTGTGGTGGTGGTGTTGTTGTCGTGGTGGTGTTATTGTTGTGGTGGTGGTGTTATTGTTGTTGTGCTGTTGTTGTGGTGGTGGTGTTATTGTTGTTGTGGTGGTGGTGTTATTGTTGTTGTGTTGTTGTTGTTGCTGTGGTGGTGGTGTTGTTGTTGTGGTGGTGGTGGTATTATTGTTGTTGTGTTGTTGTTGTTGTGGTTATGGTGTTGTTGTTGTTGTTGTGGTAGTGCAATTGTTGTTGTGGTGCTGGTGTTGTTGTGGTGGTGGTGTTATTGTTGTTGTGTTGTTGTGGTGGTGGTGCTGGTGTTGTGGTGGTGGTGTTGTTGTTGTGGTGGTGTTATTGTTGTTGTTGTGGTGGTGGTGTTATTGTTGTTGTGGTGGTGGTGTTGTTGTTGTGGTGTTATTGCTGTTGTTGTGGTGGTGTTATTGTTGTTGTGGTGGTGGTGGTGTTATTGTTGTGGTGGTGTTATTGTTGTTGTGGTGGTGTTATTGTTGTTGTGGTGGTATTATTGTTGTTGTGTTGGTGTTATTGTTGTGGTGGTGGTGTTATTGTTGTTGTGGTGGTGGTATTATTGTTGTTGTGGTGGTGTTATTGTTGTTGTGGTGGTGGTATTATTGTTGTTGTGGTGGTGTTATTGTTGTTGTGGTGGTGTTATTGTTGTTGTGGTGGTATTATTGTTGTTGTTGTGGTGGTGTTGTGGTGGTGTTATTGTTGTTGTGGTGGTGTTATTGTTGTTGTGGTGGTGTTATTGTTGTTGTGGTGGTATTATTTTTGTTGTGGTGGTGTTGTTGTGGTGGTGTTATTGTTGTTGTGGTGGTATTATTGTTGGTGTGGTGGTGTTATTGTTGTTGTTGTTGTGGTGTTGGTGTTATTGTTGTTGTTGTGGTGGTGTTATTGTTGTTGTGGTGGTGGTCGTATTATTGTTGTTGTGGTGGTGGTGGTGTTATTGTTGTTGTGGTGGTGGTGGTGTTATTGTTGTTGTGGTGGTATTATTGTTGTTGTGGTGGTATTATTGTTGTGGTGGTGGTGGTGGTGTTATTGTTGTTGTGGTGGTGTTATTGTTGTTGTGGTTTTATTATTGTTGTTGTGGTGGTATTATTGTTGTGGTGATGGTGGTGTTATTGTTGTTGTGGTGGTGTTATTGTTGTTGTTGTGGTGTTATTGTTGTTGTGGTTTTATTATTGTTGTTGAGGTGGTGTTATTGTTGTTGTGTTGTTGTTGTGGTGGTGTTGTTGTTGTTGTGGTGGTGGTGGTGTTGTTGTTGTGGTGGTGTTGATGTGGTGGTGTTGTTGTGGTGGTGTTATTGTTGTTGTTGTGGTGGTGGTGTTATTGTTGTTGTGGTGGTGTTGTTGTTGTTGTGGTGTTATTCTGTTGCTGTGGTGGTGGTGTTGTTGTTGTGGTGTTGCTGTTGTGGTGGTGTTATTGTTGTTGGGGTGGTGGTGGTGTTATTGTTGTTGTTGTGGTGGTGGTGTTATTGTTGTTGTGGTGGTGTTATTGTTGTTGTGGTGGTATTATTGTTGCTGTGTTGGTGTTATTGTTGTTGTGGTGGTGGTGTTATTGTTGTTGTGGTGGTGTTATTGTTGTGGTGTTGGTGTTATTGTTGTTGTGGTGGTGGTGTTATTGTTGTTGTGGTGGTATTATTGTTGTGGTGGTGGTGGTGGTGTTATTGTTGTTGTGGTGGTGTTATTGTTGTTGTGGTTTTATTATTGTTGTTGTGGTGGTATTATTGTTGTGGTGATGGTGGTGTTATTGTTGTTGTGGTGGTGGTGGTGTTATTGTTGTTGTGGTGGTATTATTGTTGTGGTGGTGGTGGTGGTGTTATTGTTGTTGTGGTGGTGTTATTGTTGTTGTGGTTTTATTATTGTTGTTGTGGTGGTATTATTGTTGTGGTGATGGTGGTGTTATTGTTGTTGTGGTGGTGTTATTGTTGTTGTTGTGGTGTTATTGTTGTTGTGGTTTTATTATTGTTGTTGTGGTGGTATTATTGTTGTGGTGATGGTGGTGTTGGTGTTGTTGTGGTGGTGTTATTGTTGTTGTGGTGGTGGTGGTGTTATTGTTGTTGTGGTGGTATTATTGTTGTGGTGGTGGTGGTGGTGTTATTGTTGTTGTGGTGGTGTTATTGTTGTTGTGGTTTTATTATTGTTGTTGTGGTGGTATTATTGTTGTTGTGATGGTGGTGTTATTGTTGTTGTGGTGGTGTTATTGTTGTTGTGGTGGTGGTGGTGTTATTGTTGTTGTGGTGGTATTATTGTTGTTGTGGTGGTATTATTGTTGTGGTGGTGGTGGTGGTGTTATTGTTGTTGTGGTGGTGTTATTGTTGTTGTGGTTTTATTATTGTTGTTGTGGTGGTATTATTGTTGTGGTGATGGTGGTGTTATTGTTGTTGTGGTGGTGTTATTGTTGTTGTGGTGGTGGTGGTGTTATTGTTGTTGTGGTGGTATTATTGTTGTTGTGGTGGTGGTGGTGTTATTGTTGTTGTGGTGGTATTATTGTTGTTGTGGTGGTATTATTGTTGTGGTGGTGGTGGTGGTGTTATTGTTGTTGTGGTGGTGTTATTGTTGTTGTGGTTTTATTATTGTTGTTGTGGTGGTATTATTGTTGTGGTGATGGTGGTGTTATTGTTGTTGTGGTGGTGTTATTGTTGTTGTTGTGGTGTTATTGTTGTTGTGGTTTTATTATTGTTGTTGAGGTGGTGTTATTGTTGTGGTGTTGGTGTTATTGTTGTTGTGGTGGTGGTGTTATTGTTGTTGTGGTGGTATTATTGTTGTGGTGGTGGTGGTGGTGTTGTGGTGGTGGTGGTGTTATTGTTGTTGTGGTGGTGTTATTGTTGTTGTGGTTTTATTATTGTTGTTGTGGTGGTATTATTGTTGTGGTGATGGTGGTGTTATTGTTGTTGTGGTGGTGTTATTGTTGTTGTTGTGGTGTTATTGTTGTTGTGGTTTTATTATTGTTGTTGAGGTGGTGTTATTGTTGTGGTGTTGGTGTTATTGTTGTTGTGGTGGTGGTGTTATTGTTGTTGTGGTGGTATTATTGTTGTGGTGGTGGTGGTGGTGTTATTGTTGTTGTGGTGGTGTTATTGTTGTTGTGGTTTTATTATTGTTGTTGTGGTGGTATTATTGTTGTGGTGATGGTGGTGTTATTGTTGTTGTGGTGGTGTTATTGTTGTTGTGGTGGTGGTGGTGTTATTGTTGTTGTGGTGGTATTATTGTTGTTGTGGTGGTATTATTGTTGTGGTGGTGGTGGTGGTGTTATTGTTGTTGTGGTGGTGTTATTGTTGTTGTGGTTTTATTATTGTTGTTGTGGTGGTATTATTGTTGTGGTGATGGTGGTGTTATTGTTGTTGTGGTGGTGTTATTGTTGTTGTTGTGGTGTTATTGTTGTTGTGGTTTTATTATTGTTGTTGAGGTGGTGTTATTGTTGTTGTGTTGTTGTTGTGGTGGTGTTGGTGTTGTTGTTGTGGTGGTGGTGTTGTTGGTGTTGTTGTTGTGGTGGTGTTGTTGTGGTGGTGTTATTGTTGTTGTTGTGGTGGTGGTGTTATTGTTGTTGTGGTGTTGTTGTTGTTGTTGTGGTGGTGTTATTCTGTTGCTGTGGTGGTGGTGTTGTTGTTGTGGTGTTGCTGTTGTGGTGGTGTTATTGTTGTTGGGGTGGTGGTGGTGTTATTGTTGTTGTTGTGGTGGTGGTGTTATTGTTGTTGTGGTGGTGTTATTGTTGTTGTGGTGGTATTATTGTTGCTGTGTTGGTGTTATTGTTGTTGTTGTTGTGGTGTTGGTGTTATTGTTGTTGTTGTGGTGGTGTTATTGTTGTTGTGGTGGTGGTCGTATTATTGTTGTTGTGGTGGTGGTGGTGGTGTTATTGTTGTTGTGGTGGTGTTATTGTTGTTGTGGTGGTATTATTGTTGTTGTGGTGGTATTATTGTTCTGGTGGTGGTGGTGGTGTTATTGTTGTTGTGGTGGTGTTATTGTTGTTGTGTTTTTATTATTGTTGTTGTGGTGGTATTATTGTTGTGGTGATGGTGGTGTTATTGTTGTTGTGGTGGTGTTATTGTTGTTGTGGTGTTATTGTTGTTGTGGTTTTATTATTGTTGTTGTGGTGGTGTTATTGTTGTTGTGTTGTTGTTGTGGTGGTGTTGTTGTGGTGGTATTATTGTTGTGGTGGTGGTATTATTGTTGGTGTGGTGGTGTTATTGTTGTTGTTGTTGTGGTGTTGGTGTTATTGTTGTTGTTGTGGTGGTGTTATTGTTGTTGTGGTGGTGGTCGTATTATTGTTGTTGTGGTGGTGGTGGTGTTATTGTTGTTGTGGTGGTGGTGGTGTTATTGTTGTTGTGGTGGTATTATTGTTGTTGTGGTGGTATTATTGTTGTGGTGGTGGTGGTGGTGTTATTGTTGTTGTGGTGGTGTTATTGTTGTTGTGGTTTTATTATTGTTGTTGTGGTGGTATTATTGTTGTGGTGATGGTGGTGTTATTGTTGTTGTGGTGGTGTTATTGTTGTTGTTGTGGTGTTATTGTTGTTGTGGTTTTATTATTGTTGTTGCGGTGGTGTTATTGTTGTTGTGTTGTTGTTGTGGTGGTGTTGTTGTGGTGGTGTTGGTGTTGTTGTTGTGGTGGTGTTGATGTGGTGGTGTTGTGGTGGTGTTATTGTTGTTGTTGTGGTGGTGGTGTTATTGTTGTTGTGGTGGTGTTGTTGTTGTTGTTGTGGTGTTATTCTGTTGTTGTGGTGGTGGTGTTGTTGTGGTGTTGCTGTTGTGGTGGTGTTATTGTTGTTGGGGTGGTGGTGGTGTTATTGTTGTTGTTGTGGTGGTGTTGTTGTGGTGGTGTTGGTGTTGTTGTTGTGGTGGTGGTGTTGTTGTTGTGGTGGTGTTGATGTGGTGGTGTTGTGGTGGTGTTATTGTTGTTGTTGTGGTGGTGGTGTTATTGTTGTTGTGGTGGTGGTGTTGTTGTTGTGGTGTTATTGCTGTTGTTGTGGTGGTGTTGTTGTTGTTGTGGTGGTGTTATTGTTGTTGTGGTGGTATTATTGTTGTTGTGGTGGTGTTATTGTTGTTGTGGTTTTATTATTGTTGTTGTGGTGGTGGTGGTGTTATTGTTGTTGTGGTGGTGTTATTGTTGTTGTGGTTTTATTATTGTTGTTGTGGTGGTATTATTGTTGTTGTGGTGGTGGTGGTGTTATTGTTGTTGTGGTGGTGTTATTGTTGTTGTGGTTTTATTATTGTTGTTGTCTTGGTGGTGGTATTATTGTTGTTGTGGTGGTGTTATTGTTGTTGTGGTGGTGGTGGTGTTATTGTTGTTGTGGTGATGTTATTGTTGTTGTGGTGGTGGTGGTGTTATTGTTGTTGTGGTGGTGTTATTGTTGTTGTGGTTTTATTATTGTTGTTGTCTTGGTGGTGGTATTATTGTTGTTGTGGTGGTGTTATTGTTGTTGTGGTGGTGGTGGTGTTATTGTTGTTGTGGTGATGTTATTGTTGTTGTGGTGGTGGTGGTGGTATTGTTGTTGTGGTGGTATTATTGTTGTTGTGGTGGTGGTGGTGTTGTTGTTGTGGTGGTGTTATTGTTGTTGTGGTGGTATTATTGTTGTTGTGGTGGTGTTATTGTTGTTGTGGTGGTATTATTGTTGTTGTGGTGGTGTTATTGTTGTTGTGGTGGTATTATTGTTGTTGTGGTGGTGTTATTGTTGTTGTGGTTTTATTATTGTTGTTGTGGTGTTATTGTTGTTGTTGGTGGTGGTGGTGGTGGTGTTATTGTTGTTGGTGTTATTGTTGTTGTTGTTATTGTTGTTGTGGTTTTATTATTGTTGTTGTGGTGGTGGTGGTGTTATTGTTGTTGTGGTGGTGTTATTGTTGTTGTGGTGGTGTTATTGTTGTTGTGGTTTTATTATTGTTGTTGTGGTGGTATTATTGTTGTTGTGGTGGTGGTGGTGTTATTGTTGTTGTGGTGGTGTTATTGTTGTTGTGGTGGTATTATTGTTGTGGTGGTGGTGGTGGTGTTATTGTTGTTGTGGTGGTGTTATTGTTGTTGTGGTTTTATTATTGTTGTTGTGGTGGTATTATTGTTGTGTTGATGGTGGTGTTATTGTTGTTGTGGTGGTGTTATTGTTGTTGTGGTGGTGGTGGTGTTATTGTTGTTGTGGTGGTATTATTGTTGTTGTGGTGGTATTATTGTTGTGGTGGTGGTGGTGGTGTTATTGTTGTTGTGGTGGTGTTATTGTTGTTGTGGTTTTATTATTGTTGTTGTGGTGGTATTATTGTTGTGGTGATGGTGGTGTTATTGTTGTTGTGGTGGTGTTATTGTTGTTGTTGTGGTGTTATTGTTGTTGTGGTTTTATTATTGTTGTTGAGGTGGTGTTATTGTTGTTGTGTTGTTGTTGTGGTGGTGTTGGTGTTGTTGTTGTGGTGGTGGTGTTGTTGGTGTTGTTGTTGTGGTGGTGTTGTTGTGGTGGTGTTATTGTTGTTGTTGTGGTGGTGGTGTTATTGTTGTTGTGGTGTTGTTGTTGTTGTTGTGGTGGTGTTATTCTGTTGCTGTGGTGGTGGTGTTGTTGTTGTGGTGTTGCTGTTGTGGTGGTGTTATTGTTGTTGGGGTGGTGGTGGTGTTATTGTTGTTGTTGTGGTGGTGGTGTTATTGTTGTTGTGGTGGTGTTATTGTTGTTGTGGTGGTATTATTGTTGCTGTGTTGGTGTTATTGTTGTTGTTGTTGTGGTGTTGGTGTTATTGTTGTTGTTGTGGTGGTGTTATTGTTGTTGTGGTGGTGGTCGTATTATTGTTGTTGTGGTGGTGGTGGTGGTGTTATTGTTGTTGTGGTGGTGTTATTGTTGTTGTGGTGGTATTATTGTTGTTGTGGTGGTATTATTGTTCTGGTGGTGGTGGTGGTGTTATTGTTGTTGTGGTGGTGTTATTGTTGTTGTGTTTTTATTATTGTTGTTGTGGTGGTATTATTGTTGTGGTGATGGTGGTGTTATTGTTGTTGTGGTGGTGTTATTGTTGTTGTGGTGTTATTGTTGTTGTGGTTTTATTATTGTTGTTGTGGTGGTGTTATTGTTGTTGTGTTGTTGTTGTGGTGGTGTTGTTGTGGTGGTATTATTGTTGTGGTGGTGGTATTATTGTTGGTGTGGTGGTGTTATTGTTGTTGTGGTGTTGGTGTTATTGTTGTTGTTGTGGTGGTGTTATTGTTGTTGTGGTGGTGGTCGTATTATTGTTGTTGTGGTGGTGGTGGTGTTATTGTTGTTGTGGTGGTGGTGGTGTTATTGTTGTTGTGGTGGTATTATTGTTGTTGTGGTGGTATTATTGTTGTGGTGGTGGTGGTGGTGTTATTGTTGTTGTGGTGGTGTTATTGTTGTTGTGGTTTTATTATTGTTGTTGTGGTGGTATTATTGTTGTGGTGATGGTGGTGTTATTGTTGTTGTGGTGGTGTTATTGTTGTTGTTGTGGTGTTATTGTTGTTGTGGTTTTATTATTGTTGTTGCGGTGGTGTTATTGTTGTTGTGTTGTTGTTGTGGTGGTGTTGTTGTGGTGGTGTTGGTGTTGTTGTTGTGGTGGTGTTGATGTGGTGGTGTTGTGGTGGTGTTATTGTTGTGGTGGTGGTGTTGTTGTTGTGGTGTTGCTGTTGTGGTGGTGTTATTGTTGTTGGGGTGGTGGTGTTGTTGTTGTGGTGTTGCTGTTGTGGTGGTGTTATTGTTGTTGGGGTGGTGGTGGTGTTATTGTTGTTGTTGTGGTGGTGTTGTTGTGGTGGTGTTGGTGTTGTGGTGGTGGTGTTGTTGGTGTTGTTGTTGTGGTGGTGTTGATGTGGTGGTGTTGTGGTGGTGTTATTGTTGTTGTTGTGGTGGTGGTGTTATTGTTGTTGTGGTGGTGGTGTTGTTGTTGTGGTGTTATTGCTGTTGTTGTGGTGGTGGTGTTGTTGTTGTGGTGGTGTTATTGTTGTTGTGGTGGTATTATTGTTGTTGTGGTGGTGTTATTGTTGTTGTGGTTTTATTATTGTTGTTGTGGTGGTGGTGGTGTTATTGTTGTTGTGGTGGTGTTATTGTTGTTGTGGTTTTATTATTGTTGTTGTGGTGGTATTATTGTTGTTGTGGTGGTGGTGGTGTTATTGTTGTTGTGGTGGTGTTATTGTTGTTGTGGTTTTATTATTGTTGTTGTCTTGGTGGTGGTATTATTGTTGTTGTGGTGGTGTTATTGTTGTTGTGGTGGTGGTGGTGTTATTGTTGTTGTGGTGATGTTATTGTTGTTGTGGTGGTGGTGGTGTTATTGTTGTTGTGGTGGTGTTATTGTTGTTGTGGTTTTATTATTGTTGTTGTCTTGGTGGTGGTATTATTGTTGTTGTGGTGGTGTTATTGTTGTTGTGGTGGTGGTGGTGTTATTGTTGTTGTGGTGATGTTATTGTTGTTGTGGTGGTGGTGGTGTTATTGTTGTTGTGGTGGTATTATTGTTGTTGTGGTGGTGGTGGTGTTGTTGTTGTGGTGGTGTTATTGTTGTTGTGGTGGTATTATTGTTGTTGTGGTGGTGTTATTGTTGTTGTGGTGGTATTATTGTTGTTGTGGTGGTGTTATTGTTGTTGTGGTGGTATTATTGTTGTTGTGGTGGTGTTATTGTTGTTGTGGTTTTATTATTGTTGTTGTGGTGGTATTATTGTTGTTGTGGTGGTGGTGGTGTTATTGTTGTTGTGGTGGTGTTATTGTTGTTGTGGTTTTATTATTGTTGTTGTGGTGGTATTATTGTTGTTGTGGTGGTGGTGGTGTTATTGTTGTGGTGGTGTTATTGTTGTTGTGGTGGTGTTATTGTTGTTGTGGTTTTATTATTGTTGTTGTGGTGGTATTATTGTTGTTGTGGTGGTGGTGGTGTTATTGTTGTTGTGGTGGTGTTATTGTTGTTGTGGTGGTATTATTGTTGTTGTGGTGGTGTTATTATGTTGGCTTGAAAAAGCCAACATTCTGTTTATCTTGTCAGGATTATTTTTCTTAGACAATTATTTATCATGAGTAACTCCTCCAACAGCTTTCAAGCGACATGCACCAAACTCGGCATGTTTGTTGGGCCTGGTCTGAAGTCTGAAGTAGCTATTACTATTCTAAGTGATCGGAATTCCGGTATTCCCGGTACGGAAGCTTAAAGTGGACCTTTTCCAGAATTCCATTCAAAACTTTGGAGGTTTATAACTCGGCGGACTTTCGAGATATCGACACCAAATTCGGTCAGCTCCTTCAGAATCTTGGGCTGGAAATTTTGGAACCGATCAGAATTTCGGTTTTCCGGGTAGAGCCACGCCCCAAAATTAGCAAAATCACAAAACTATTGCAACATGCACATGTGACATATCAAAACACTCAGAACAGAGGAACTTCATGACGTGTGTTGTATTGTTGTGGTTGTGTTATTGTTGTGGTGGCAGTATTCTTGTGGTTGTTGTTGTTGTGTTGTTGTGGTGGTGGTGTTATTGTTGTTATTGTTCTTGCGTTGTTCTTGTGTTCTTGTTGTGGTTGTTGCCCTGAGTGTTTTGGAGTTCCTGAGCTCGCGGAGCGTGTGGTGGTAAACCCCGGTGCTCAGTGAGTTGTGAGTTGTTAGTCAGTGTGTCAGTGTTAAATGAAGAACTCAACCCGGATTCGGGGAATAAATTCGGTTCCAGTCTGATTTTAAATGTGATGTGACAGTTTTGTGCTGCTGCTGTTACACCACCATAAGCAATTTAATATGTTTCAATTAAAATGCCAGATGGTGCAAAATAAAGGAATATGTTCTGTTTCAGCATCACAGTGTGTTAATCATCCAGTCAGGCACTCAGCACTTCGCTAATCTCCATTCACTCAGCTATTTCAGCTTATCTACAGCTTAACTCACTTCTTTATTTCTTTATTCCTTTATTAACTTCATTATGTATATGTATCATTTCTTTTATTCTGTCCATTCTTTCTTTTTCTTTCGTTCAACAATGTAATGAGTTTCCTGAGCTGAACCAGAATCCTTCCCCGAGAATAAGGGAGTCTGGTGTTTGTTGGTCTCCTGCTGAAACGTGTTTATTATCAGACGTCTGAAAGTCGTTAGCAGTGTGTTGAGCTTCTCTCCGTGTTGCTATTGACCTGAAAATGAGGCGTATTTCAGCGTGAGTGACTTTAATGTGATAAACTGTGGCCTGTGCTCTGAGGAGAGAGAGATTAAGAAAAGGTCAGTTTATAAAAGAACATGTTTTATTTGACACTGACGCAGTGGCCATGTTGAGGGCTTAGTGTCGTTAGCGTGAAATTAAATGTCTACAGTCGGAGCTAACGGTCTGAGAACGGACGAATAAAGCCACGGACACAGGAAGAGGAAGATTCTTCTGAAATAGCCGAGTGTGAGAGATTAGCAGCCAGGAAAAGTCATCAGATTTAGCGCTTCCTCTACAAACATACAGCAATAACGCTAGCTGTGATTTCAGCTCTGAGGAAAAAGGTAAAAAAGGGTGTGGCTTCATCCTTTTCTCTCTTTAGGAGCTTGCTAAGTTAGCGACCAGAAACTAGAAATCTTTAAATTGTAAAATAGTAAAATACTAATAAAATGTACAAGTAAAAAGATCTCAAATAGGCGAAAATGAGGTGTTTAAAACATTTAAAAAGGGGCATTTGGGAAGCTTTATAGAAAATCTGAAAAAAAAAACAGCACTTCCTAGCTAGCGCTAGCACTTGGACTGACTGTGATAGTAACCACACTAACATGATGTAATTATGCTAACACAGCTAAAGCAGTTCATTATGCACCGTGAGAAAAATGCAAATAATAAAAATCTTTGTATCTTTATCTTTTGTACAGTATAACATTATAAACTTGTAAATTTATTGAAAGTATAAAAATAAAAGTATACAAAAGCACGTGTGAAAATGAACTAAGGTTAAGTAAACTAGCTAACAGCTGTAATGATATAAACTAGCGCATGTACATGTAGCTAACTGTGCTGAAGAATGCGTGAGGTTAAATTATTTAGACAGAATTCTTTAACGGTTGGAACGTGTGGAGTTGTTGAAGTCAGAGTTCGTTAGCGTGTTTAATAGCATCAGTTTTACGACGTTAACGCGATTCGTTTTTGAGAATCCTGAATAAACTTTACACTGAGATTCATTTAGAAACAGAAACAGAGCTGAAACTCTACAAGGCAGGACTTTAATTATTAATGAACCAGACATGAGGTGGAGAAACATCAGCACACACTTTTAATTCATGCGGCTAGCACGGAGACATTAGCCAAGTCCTTTAGCATGGACGTTTTATTTTTGTGGGGTTTGTGATTGGAGTCATGTCATAGAGCTGTGTGATGATGCAGCAGTTAAACCTCTGACACTCTGATGTCTGGTTTTTCCTGCAGCTCTGAGACAGATGCAGCCTTCAAGTGAACACGAACAACACCGGCGAGTTCCACCATTCCATCTGACCGCGTTCCTGTCAAAGGAGGAAACACGGAACCGCTGACAGGCCGGGTTCTCCAACCACACCACAGGAGAGAGACAAGACCAGGACAAATAACAGGAATACACACACTGAAAATACACACACACACGCACGCACACACACATGCACACACACAAACACTGAACATACACACACACACATACTGAAAATACACACACACACACATACTGAAAATACACACACACACTGAAAATACACACACACACACTGAAAATACACACACTGAAAATACACACACACACTGAAAATACACACACACACACTAAAAATGCACATTTGAAATCACACTAAAACACCTGGTGGACTTTGGCTCTCACAGTAACTGTAATTCAGAGGCTTAATGGACAGTTCCGTGTTCTAGCTTTCTGTAGTGGTTCTCCATGGAGCTGTACTGGTTCTAATCAAAGAACTGAACTCTTTCAGGTCCAGCATGTCTTAGGCAGGGTTTGTTTGTCGGTTTAAATCAGTGAGTTCAGTTCTAGTTCACGCCAACATTTCTGGTTCTTCAAAAGGTTTTTCTAGCACCATGAGTAACCAGAATCTCGGCTCTTCATTCCTCCATCCTTCTCTCCCTGACACACACCATGTACCACACCTCCTCCGAGCCTGGAGTCTGAAATCCTCTCATCCATCATCTCATCAGTCATCTGTCTGATCATGTGACTTAACAAGAACCAATAAGAGTTCTCTCAGCTGTGTGATTGGATTTATCAGATTTTCCTCAAGGAGTCTTTGGATGGTTTAGTGTTCTGAACGGTTCTTCACTAGAGCTCTCTGTCTGATGAGAGAAAATCTAAGATTCTCCACAGAACCTTTAAAGTTCCACCAGAGGATTACCTGAAGGTTTAACCCCGCCTACTATACAAGAGAGACTGAGGTTCATGAAGATCACCTACAGATTCACAGAACAGCTGGTTAACCTGGTTAGAACACGGTCCTGAATTTAGCTCTGGATTCTCGGGTTCCGTTGTGAGTAAAACGTGTTCTTGTAGGACTTTCAGGTCCAGAGGAAGAAACGCAGCATTTCCTTTTTCCCTCATGGCACTTTGTGGACTCCATGCCAGAGTGTGACAGAATTATGCGCTAATAAAACGCCGGTACGCTTCAGCATGTTCTTTCTGTGAAAGAACACCTTTTATTAGAACGCCATCCATTTTGTTCCTGTTTAAGGTGCTGAGATGCACACGGCCCCTCGTTGATCTAAGAACAGCGGGTTATAAATGGGCCATGCTGACTCAGGAGTGCCGACTCAAATTTAACTCCAGATGAAAAAAAAAGAAAAAAGGAATGAAGTGAAATCACAGAACTCTGGAGGGGAGCGTGTGTGGGTTCCACAGCGCCGTGTCCTTTGTGCTAAATGTCAGCGTTCATGTTAATTGACCGACACATCGATTTCTCTTTAACGTGTTCTGACTCAAACAGACTCACTGGACTCTGAGGAGGAACTCTCCGTCTCTCTGAGTGCTGAAATGATGAACTGCTGAAAATATTATAAATATTAGATTCTTAAGAACATTTTAATCTTTAAAGGCTCTTTATTGTCTCCTTGGGAGAACCGTTAAAGCTTCTAGGTAGACATTTATAAAAGAGTATTCCCTGTGAGGAAAGAATTCAAGCTTTTTTACAAGCTGATAACCCGTAATTATCTAAAGAACCTTTAAAGAACCTTAAATGAACCTTTCTTCCTGTGAAGGAATTACACAGAAACTTTTTCATGCTCATAAAACAACATTCTGTTTCAACAAACCAGGGTTCTTAGCTTCCTATATGGGTTCTGTTGGACTTCTCTTATAGATGAATGGTTCTGTAGAATGAAAACTAAAGAACACTGAGAGTGAGATCCTGAGAACTCTAATTTAAGAGGTTACGTATCTCTAGGTTCCAATTAGAACCAAACCCTAAAGTGTTCTTTGTTTTGTCCCTTTGAGGGAATTCTTATAAGCTCTATGTAGGTACCTCCATTCTGGAGTAGAACCTGGTCAGAAAGCTAGAACCAGCAGCCATACAAGGATGCAGTGAAGAGATTGTTTTTTGTGTAGAACCATACAGTAGAGTGTCTCTCTGTCAGAAAGGGTTCCAAGTAGAACACTGTTTTGGAAGTGAAGTTTAAAGGGTTCTTTAAACTTCTTCCAGAAAGGGTTCTACATGAAATTGGTGGTTCTCCACAGACTTATACAAATAACCTTTTCTAAAGAGTTCTCCATTTTAAAAAGCAGAACAAAATGAAGAACCTAGAACCTGATTCATCTGATTTCATCTGATTATCTAATTACTATATTAGACTTGTATAGAATTATTTCTTTAATGTAATGTTCTCTATCAGAAACTGGATTAAAAACGGTTCTGGGAATGAAACCTTCGGCAGTTCTGCAGGAGAAAAGCACCAGTGACTTTGTGATAAGTGTAACTTCATATCTGGTGTTGAAGCAAACGCTCTGAGGAGCACCAACAGAGTGACATATCAAATATTTGCAGACTTTCCTCCACATGAAACGTGTCAAATGAAAAAAAGGTTCCACTTGTCGGGTCTGGATGTGCCGTCAGTCTGAAGCCAAATGAAAGTGTCTATTTTCGAGTAAACAGAGGTGTGAGAGTATCTGCTGTGAAGGTTCAGGATGAGGTCAGGAGCAGGACTGACAGCTGGAAATGGAGAAGCTTTGTTCTGCTCTCGTGGTTCTCTAAACGCCGGGCAGCACCCGAGCTTCTCCACTTCTATACGAGTTAAACGCAAGGAACTGAAAAGCTGCAGAAATGTCAGTGATGTCATGGTGAAAGGTCAGAGATAACAAAATACATCCAGATCCTCAGCCAGTGTCTTTATATTCATCTGGATTCTGAAGGATCAGGAGCACCGGACTAAATACACAACACACACACACAATACACAACACACACACACAATACACACCATAAACAGTACACACACACAATACACACAATAAACAACACACACACAATACACACAATAAACAACACACACACAATACACCCACACAATACACACTATAAACAACACACACATAATACACACCATACGCAACATACACACGCACTAATCACAGGAATCATTAGTAAGTTGCTGTGGTGTGAGACAAATAAAACACTCAGGGGTCGTGCTGTTAGAGAAAAATAATTACCTCCAGGTTGAAAACAGTACCTGTGAAAAGAAAGAAAGCAAGCAAGGAAGAAAGAAAGAAAGAAAGAAAGAAAGAAAGAAAGAAAGAAATAGGGAATTCAGGTGTGTGCAAATGACATGCTGTTAACGTCTCACACACACACACACACACACACATACGGTAAGTTGTCCTCATGTTCCTGAGTGATTCGGAGAGAAAGTGGTGAAGGAATGAAGCCTTATTCTATTTTATTTTTATGGAAGTGCAGCTTCACTAAATGCAGAATGAAGTCATTGGGCTGCAGGTCCATTATCTGAAGGCCACTGTAGAGACCGATTGATGAGTCTCTGTGACACACACACACACACACAAACACACACACACACACACAATGAAGTTCTCCAGTGAATGTTCATTTTTAATGGAGAATCGATCTGTGAATCAGAGACAGAGAGCTCTCATTCCGTCTCTAACCATCTGATAAAGGAAGCATAATTACAGCTCACACGCAGAACCTCCACACAGAACACCGAAGACTGCAGTGACCCTCCTCAGTGTCCACTCCAGCAGCTGGAGCTATGATGCTAATGTGACTAACAGGTAACAGAACTGTATGGCCTCCACTAGAGCATGGTGTGCTAAATGTGCAGCTAGGGGGCGTGGCCTAAAGCTGTTAACAATTAATGTGAATAAATGAGATAGATAGATAGATAGATAGATAGATAGATAGATAGATAGATAGATAGATAGATAGATAGATAGATAGATAGATAGATGTTGTAATGGAGAGATGTGTTCTGTTGTTCCTGTGATTTGTAGGTGGCTCTGAAGGTGAGGCTCTCACAGCGTTCTTGGCGTTCTGGTTCACTTCAGCACAGCGTTCCGGTTCCCTCCTGATATCCTGAGCAGCGTTTCTAGTGTTGTCTGGATGCAGTGTGATGATGGAGGAGTGGAAATGATAACATCCATCCCAGGTGACGCAGAAAACACGGCTGCTGTAATGAAATCCTGCTGAAGAGACACAAAGCCATGTTAACAGACGTCATGGTCTTATCTGGAAATTTCCACGCGCTAATGATACACTAGTCACACACACTAATCACACACATTAATCACAGACATTTATCACACACTAATCACACACACAAATCACACACACTAATCACACACACAAATCACACACTAATCACACAATCATACACACCATTCACACACTAATTGCACACACTAATTACACGTTAATCACACACACCATTCACACACTAATCACACATTAATCACACAAACCATTCACACACTAATCACACATTAATCACACAAACCATTCACACACTAATCACACATTAATTACACACACTATTCACACACTAACCACACATTAATCACACACACCATTCACACACTAATCACACATTAATCACACACACCATTCACACAATCACACACTAATCACACACACCATTCACACACTAATCACACACACCATACACACACTAATCACACATTAATCACACACACCATTCACACACTAATCACACATTAATCACACACACCATACACACACTAATCACACATTAATCACACACACCATTCACACACTAATCACACACACCATTCACACACTAATCACACACACAAATCACACACACTAATCACACACACAAATCACACACACACTAATCACACAGTAATCACACACTAATTACAAACAATATTCACACACAAATCACACATTAATCAAAGACATTTCACACACACTAATCACACACACCAGTCACACACTAATCACACAGTAATCACACACACTAATCACACACACACACCATTCACACACTAATCACACACACTATTCACACACACAGTAATCACACACTAATCACACACACCATACACACAATAATCATACATTAATCACACACACCATTCACACACTAATCACACAATCATACACACCATTCACACACTAATTGCACACACTAATTACACGTTAATCACACACACCATTCACACACTAATCACACATTAATCACACAAACCATTCACACACTAATCACACATTAATTACACACACTATTCACACACTAATCACACATTAATCACACACACCATTCACACACTAATCACACATTAATCACACACACCATTCACACAATAATCACACACTAATCACACACACCATTCACACACTAATCACACACACCATACACACACTAATCACACATTAATCACACACACCATTCACACACTAATCACACATTAATCACACACACCATACACACACTAATCACACATTAATCACACACACCATTCACACACTAATCACACACACCATTCACACACTAATCACACACTAATCACACACACCATTCACACACTAATCACAAATTAATCACACACACCATTCACACACTAATCACACATTAATCACACACACACCATTCACACACTAATCACAAATTAATCACACACACCAGTCACACACTAATCACACACACCATTCACACATTAATCACACACACCATTCACACACTAATCACACATTAATCACACACACCATTTACACACTAATCACACATTAATCACACACACCATTCACACACACCATTCACACATTAATCACACAAACCATTCACACACTAATTGCACATTAATCACACAAACCATTCACATACTAATCACACATTAATCACACACACCATTCACACACTAATCACACATTAATCACACACACCATACACACACTAATCACACATTAATCACACCAACCATTCACACACTAATCACAAATTAATCACACACACCATTCACACACTAATCACACATTAATCACACACACCATACACACACTAATCACACATTAATCACACACACCATTCACATACTAATCACACATTAATCACACACACCATACACACACTAATCACACATTAATCACACACACCATTCACATACTAATCACACATTAATCACACACACCATACACACACTAATCACACATTAATCACACACACCATTCACATACTAATCACACATTAATCACACACACCATTCACACACTAATCACACATTAATCACACACACCATACACACACTAATCACACATTAATCACACCAACCATTCACACACTAATCACAAATTAATCACACACACCATTCACACACTAATCACACATTAATCACACACACCATACACACACTAATCACACATTAATCACACACACCATTCACACACTAATCACACATTAATCACACACACCATTCACACACTAATCACACATTAATCACACACACCATACACACACTAATCACACATTAATCACACACACCATTCACATACTAATCACACATTAATCACACACACCATTCACACACTAATCACACACACCATACACACACTAATCACACATTAATCACACCAACACACATTAATCACACACACTAATCACACATTAATCACACAAACCATTCACACACTAATCACACATTAATCACACACACCATTCACACACTAATCACACATTAATCACACACACCATACACACACTAATCACACATTAATCACACCAACCATTCACACACTAATCACAAATTAATCACACACACCATTCACACACTAATCACACATTAATCACACACACCATACACACACTAATCACACATTAATCACACACACCATTCACATACTAATCACACATTAATCACACACACCATTCACACACTAATCACACATTAATCACACACACCATACACACACTAATCACACATTAATCACACCAACCATTCACACACTAATCACAAATTAATCACACACACCATTCACACACTAATCACACATTAATCACACACACCATACACACACTAATCACACATTAATCACACACACCATTCACACACTAATCACACATTAATCACACACACCATTCACACACTAATCACACATTAATCACACACACCATACACACACTAATCACACATTAATCACACACACCATTCACATACTAATCACACATTAATCACACACACCATTCACACACTAATCACACACACCATACACACACTAATCACACATTAATCACACCAACACACATTAATCACACACACTAATCACACATTAATCACACACACACCATTCACACACTAATCACACACACACCATTCACACACTAATCACACATTAATCACACACACCATTCACACACTAATCACAAATTAATCACACACACCATTCACACACTAATCACACATTAATCACACACACCATTCACACACTAATCACACATTAATCACACACACACCATTCACACACTAATCACAAATTAATCACACACACCATTCACACACTAATCACACATTAATCACACAAACCATTCACACACTAATCACACATTAATCACACACACCATTCACACACTAATCACAAATTAATCACACACACCATTCACACACTAATCACACATTAATCACACCAACCATTCACACACTAATCACAAATTAATCACACACACCATTCACACACTAATCACACATTAATCACACACACCATACACACACTAATCACACATTAATCACACACACCATTCACACACTAATCACACATTAATCACACACACCATTCACACACTAATCACACATTAATCACACACACCATACACACACTAATCACACATTAATCACACACACCATTCACATACTAATCACACATTAATCACACACACCATTCACACACTAATCACACACACCATACACACACTAATCACACATTAATCACACCAACACACATTAATCACACACACTAATCACACATTAATCACACACACACCATTCACACACTAATCACACATTAATCACACACACACCATTCACACACTAATCACACATTAATCACACACACCATTCACACACTAATCACACATTAATCACACACACCATTCACACACTAATCACACATTAATCACACACACCATTCACACACTAATCACACATTAATCACACACACCATTCACACACTAATCACACACACTAATCACACATTAATCACACATTAATCACACATTAATCACACACACCATTCACACACTAATCACACATTAATCACACACACCATTCACACACACCATTCACACATTAATCACACACACCATTCAAATACTAATCACACATTAATCACACACACCATTCACACACTAATCACAAATTAATCACACACACCATTCACACACTAATCACACATTAATCACACACACACCATTCACACACTAATCACACAATCACACACACCATTCACACACTAATCACACAATCACACACACCATTCACACACTCATCACACACACCATTCACACACATTAATCACACACTAATCACAGACTAATCTCACACTAATCAGATATATACTGTAGTAAAGTGAACCCTAACAGTGTAAATGTTCCCACACACCTGCTCCTGCTGCACTGCTGAACTTCAGCTGAAAGTTCTGACATTTTCAGCAGTTTTGCTTCTGAAGACTTTTAATAATAATAACTTTCACTTCAGCTCAGTGAAGCCTAATAACTTTAACGCTTCACCTTGAGGTTGTTATGTTAATGAGTTTAATTTCCTTAGTGTAAGACGTGACAGGAAGCCGAGCTCCCGCTCTGAAAATAAGTCATACAGGAAACGTAATCTTTACACGTCTGGACTCGTCCTTTAACCAGTCACAAACTCAGCGCAGGAATAATAAGCGTATGTAATACGGCGGAAAATAAACTCGATCTGTCCAATTACAGCCGGACAGGCAATTATCTCCACCTGAAAAGGTCAGATTAATCACATCACACGTACAACCAACATTTCACAAACGCTGTTAAACCCACGCTTCATAAACCAACAGCGGTGTGCCGTGACGCCGTGACACGCCTCTGAGATACAGATACAATAAAGAGCCTCGAACCACAGACTGGACTTTACTACTGCTGCTGAACTGACCACTGATACTGGACCTGAACTGGTACATCAAACAACATGGAGCAGAGAGAGAGAGAGAGAGAGAGAGAGAGAGAGAGAGTGTGTGTGTGTGTGTGTGTGTGTGTGTGTGTGTGTGTGTGTGTGTGCAGGTCTGAATGTAATTGAACCCAGTGAAGATGAATCACACTGAACTTCACTCTAAAGTCGTTACATTAATTTATAAAATCATTTAAAAGTTTAAAATGTAAACAGAAATGTACACACGTGATTAGTGATTAGAACACAGCACTTTTAATCATTTCTGTTAATCAATTAATGAACTCATTAATGAACTTGTTCTTATTTTTAGTATTAGTATGAAATGAAGTTTCTCCTAATTGCTGTTGAATTTAAACAGAAGAATTGAATCTCTCTCTGTAAACATCGTCTTCCGTGTGTCTCTGCTGCACTGTCTGTGGCGCTAATCATTAGCATTTCAGCTGTCAGTAAAGTCCATTTTAACCTCATTACCCTTCATATCCTGACAGCTAATCACAAATCAATTCACCATCACGCTCGCCTACAGCTTAACCTTTGACCTCTCCTTCTGTATTGTCCTAGAGAGAGCGATAAAGCACTCTGAAATGAGCACAGTGTTAGAAAAGACACTCAGGAGGAGCAGAACAGAGAGAGAGTGAATTCTTTCTGAACGACTCGTTAAAGCGAAGGAGAAACTAATCAGCACTGCTGGAAAATTGGACTGATGAATCATTTCTATCAGGGAGTCGATTCATCCAGACTGATGAATCATTTCTATCAGAGAGTGGAGTCAGTTTAAATATTACTGAGATCAGACAGTGAGGTGTTGTTGATTTATGTCACTTGATCATTGTTAAATGTCTCATTTGATGTCTCAGTATCTCAGTGTTTCAGTGTCTCAGTGTCTCAGTGTTTCAGTGTCTCAGTGTGTCTCAGTGTTTCAGTGTCTGTGTGTCTCAGTGTTTCAGTGTCTCAGTGTGTTTCAGTGTCTCAGTGTGTCTCAGTGTTTCAGTGTCTCAGTGTGTCTCAGTGTCTCAGTGTTTCAGTGTCTCAGTGTGTCTCATTTGATGTCTCAGTGTTCCATAGTGTCTCAGTGTGTCTCAGTGTTTCAGTGTCTGTGTGTCTCAGTGTCTCAGTGTTTCAGTGTGTTTCAGTGTCTCAGTGTGTCTCAGTGTTTCAGTGTCTGTGTGTCTCAGTGTCTCAGTGTTTCAGTGTCTCAGTGTGTCTCATTTGATGTCTCAGTGTTCCATAGTGTCTCAGTGTGTCTCAGTGTTTCAGTGTGTCTCAGTGTTTCAGTGTCTCAGTGTGTTTCAGTGTGTCTTAGTGTCTCAGTGTGTCTCAGTGTTTCAGTGTCTCAGTGTGTTTCAGTGTGTCTTAGTGTCTCAGTGTGTCTCAGTATTTCAGTGTCTCAGTGTCTCAGTGTGTCTCAGTGTTTCAGTGTCTCAGTGTCTCAGTGTGTCTCAGTGTTTCAGTGTCTCAGTGTGTCTCAGTGTTTCAGTGTGTTTCAGTGTCTCAGTGTGTCTCAGTGTTTCAGTGTCTCAGTGTGTCTCAGTGTCTCAGTGTTTCAGTGTCTCAGTGTCTCAGTGTGTCTCATTTGATGTCTCAGTGTTCCATAGTGTCTCAGTGTGTCTCAGTGCTTCAGTGTGTCTCAGTGTTTCAGTGTGTCTTAGTGTCTCAGTGTTTCAGTGTCTCAGTGTTAGTGTCTCAGTGTGTTTCAGTGTGTCTGTGTTTCAGTGTCTCAGTGTGTCTCATTTGATGTCTCAGTGTTTCATAGTGTCTCAGTGTGTCTCAGTGTTTCAGTGTGTCTCAGTGTTTCAGTGTGTCTTAGTGTCTCAGTGTTTCAGTGTCTCAGTGTTTGTGTCTGTGTCTCAGTGTGTTTCAGTGTGTCTCAGTGTTTCAGTGTCTCAGTGTGTCTCAGTGTTTGTGTCTCAGTGTCTCAGTGTGTTTCAGTGTGTCTCAGTGTTTCAGTGTCTCAGTGTTTGTGTCTCAGTGTCTCAGTGTGTTTCAGTGTGTCTCAGTGTTTCAGTGTCTCAGTGTGTCTCAGTGTTTCAGTGTCTCAGTGTGTTTCAGTGTGTCTCAGTGTTTCAGTGTCTCAGTGTTTGTGTCTCAGTGTGTTTCAGTGTGTCTCAGTGTTTCAGTGTCTCAGTGTGTCTCAGTGTTTCAGTGTCTCAGTGTGTTTCAGTGTGTCTTAGTGTCTCAGTGTGTCTCAGTGTTTCAGTGTCTCAGTGTGTCTCAGTGTGTTACAGTGTGTCTCAGTGTGTCTCAGTGTTTCAGTGTTTCAGTGTGTCTCAGTGTTTCAGTGTCTCAGTGTTTGTGTCTCAGTGTCTCAGTGTGTTTCAGTGAGTCTCAGTGTTTGTGTCTCAGTGTTTGTGTCTCAGTGTGTTTCAGTGTGTCTCAGTGTTTCAGTGTCTCAGTGTGTCTCAGTGTTTCAGTGTCTCAGTGTGTTTCAGTGTGTCTTAGTGTCTCAGTGTGTCTCAGTGTGTCTCAGTGTGTTACAGTGTGTCTCAGTGTTTCAGTGTCTCAGTGTGTCTCAGTGTTTCAGTGTCTCAGTGTGTCTCAGTGTTTCAGTGTCTCAGTGTGTCTCAGTGTTTCAGTGTCTCAGTGTGTCTCAGTGTTTCAGTGTCTCAGTGTGTCTCAGTGTTTCAGTGTCTCAGTGTGTTTCAGTGTGTCTTAGTGTCTCAGTGTGTCTCAGTGTGTCTCAGTGTGTTACAGTGTGTCTCAGTGTTTCAGTGTGTTTCAGTGTGTCTCAGTGTTTCAGTGTCTCAGTGTGTCTCAGTGTTTGTGTCTCAGTGTCTCAGTGTGTTTCAGTGTGTCTCAGTGTTTCAGTGTCTCAGTGTGTCTCAGTGTTTGTGTCTCAGTGTCTCAGTGTGTTTCAGTGTGTCTCAGTGTTTCAGTGTCTCAGTGTTTGTGTCTCAGTGTCTCAGTGTGTTTCAGTGTGTCTCAGTGTTTCAGTGTCTCAGTGTGTCTCAGTGTTTCAGTGTCTCAGTGTCTCAGTGTCTCAGTGTGTTTCAGTGTGTCTCAGTGTTTCAGTGTCTCAGTGTTTGTGTCTCAGTGTCTCAGTGTGTTTCAGTGTGTCTCAGTGTTTCAGTGTCTCAGTGTGTCTCAGTGTTTCAGTGTCTCAGTGTGTTTCAGTGTCTCAGTGTGTCTCAGTGTTTCAGTGTCTCAGTGTGTTTCAGTGTGTCTTAGTGTCTCAGTGTGTCTCAGTGTTTCAGTGTCTCAGTGTGTCTCAGTGTGTTACAGTGTGTCTCAGTGTCTCAGTGTCTCAGTGTTTCAGTGTTTCAGTGTGTCTCAGTGTTTCAGTGTCTCAGTGTTTGTGTCTCAGTGTCTCAGTGTGTTTCAGTGAGTCTCAGTGTTTGTGTCTCAGTGTGTCTCAGTGTTTCAGTGTCTCAGTGTGTTTCAGTGTGTCTCAGTGTTTCAGTGTCTCAGTGTGTCTCAGTGTTTCAGTGTCTCAGTGTGTTTCAGTGTGTCTTAGTGTCTCAGTGTGTCTCAGTGTGTTACAGTGTGTCTCAGTGTTTCAGTGTCTCAGTGTGTCTGTGTTTCAGTGTCTCAGTGTGTTTCAGTGTGTCTTAGTGTCTCAGTGTGTCTCAGTGTGTTACAGTGTGTCTCAGTGTTTCAGTGTCTCAGTGTGTCTCAGTGTTTCAGTGTCTCAGTGTGTTTCAGTGTGTCTTAGTGTCTCAGTGTGTCTCAGTGTTTCAGTGTCTCAGTGTGTTTCAGTGTGTCTTAGTGTCTCAGTGTTTCAGTGTCTCAGTGTGTTTCAGTGTGTCTTAGTGTCTCAGTGTGTCTCAGTGTTTCAGTGTCTCAGTGTGTTTCAGTGTGTCTTAGTGTCTCAGTGTGTCTCAGTGTTTCAGTGTCTCAGTGTGTTTCAGTGTGTCTTAGTGTCTCAGTGTGTCTCAGTGTTTCAGTGTCTCAGTGTGTTTCAGTGTGTCTTAGTGTCTCAGTGTGTCTCAGTATTTCAGTGTCTCAGTGTGTCTTAGTGTCTCAGTGTGTCTCAGTGTTTCAGTGTGTCTCAGTGTGTTACAGTGTGTCTCAGTGTTTCAGTGTCTCAGTGTTTCAGTGTCTCAGTGTGTCTCAGTGTTTCAGTGTCTCAGTGTGTTTCAGTGTGTCTTAGTGTCTCAGTGTTTCAGTGTCTCAGTGTGTTTCAGTGTGTCTTAGTGTCTCAGTGTGTCTCAGTGTGTTACAGTGTGTCTCAGTGTTTCAGTGTCTCAGTGTGTCTCAGTGTTTCAGTGTCTCAGTGTGTCTCAGTGTTTCAGTGTCTCAGTGTGTCTCAGTGTGTCTCAGTGTCTCAGTGTGTCTCAGTGTTTCAGTGTCTCAGTGTGTCTCAGTGTGTCTTAGTGTCTGTGTGTCTCAGTGTGTTACAGTGTGTCTCAGTGTTTCAGTGTCTCAGTGTGTCTCAGTGTTTCAGTGTCTCAGTGTGTCTCAGTGTTTCAGTGTCTCAGTGTGTCTCAGTGTCTCAGTGTGTCTCAGTGTTTGTGTCTCAGTGTCTCAGTGTGTTTCAGTGTGTCTCAGTGTTTCAGTGTCTCAGTGTTTGTGTCTCAGTGTCTCAGTGTGTTTCAGTGTGTCTCAGTGTTTCAGTGTCTCAGTGTCTCAGTGTGTTTCAGTGTGTCTCAGTGTTTCAGTGTCTCAGTGTTTGTGTCTCAGTGTCTCAGTGTGTTTCAGTGTGTCTCAGTGTTTCAGTGTCTCAGTGTGTCTCAGTGTTTGTGTCTCAGTGTCTCAGTGTGTTTCAGTGTGTCTCAGTGTTTCAGTGTCTCAGTGTTTGTGTCTCAGTGTCTCAGTGTGTTTCAGTGTGTCTCAGTGTTTCAGTGTCTCAGTGTGTCTCAGTGTTTCAGTGTCTCAGTGTCTCAGTGTGTTTCAGTGTGTCTCAGTGTTTCAGTGTCTCAGTGTTTGTGTCTCAGTGTCTCAGTGTGTTTCAGTGTGTCTCAGTGTTTCAGTGTCTCAGTGTGTCTCAGTGTTTCAGTGTCTCAGTGTGTTTCAGTGTCTCAGTGTGTCTCAGTGTTTCAGTGTCTCAGTGTGTTTCAGTGTGTCTTAGTGTCTCAGTGTGTCTCAGTGTTTCAGTGTCTCAGTGTGTCTCAGTGTGTTACAGTGTGTCTCAGTGTCTCAGTGTCTCAGTGTTTCAGTGTTTCAGTGTGTCTCAGTGTTTCAGTGTCTCAGTGTTTGTGTCTCAGTGTCTCAGTGTGTTTCAGTGTGTCTCAGTGTTTCAGTGTCTCAGTGTTTGTGTCTCAGTGTCTCAGTGTGGTTCAGTGTGTCTCAGTGTTTCAGTGTCTCAGTGTGTCTCAGTGTTTCAGTGTCTCAGTGTCTCAGTGTGTTGCAGCGTGTCTCAGTGGTGCAGTGTGTCAGTGTTTGTGTCTCAGTGTCTCAGTGTGTTTCAGTGTGTCTCAGTGTTTCAGTGTCTCAGTGTGTCTCAGTGTTTCAGTGTCTCAGTGTGTTTCAGTGTCTCAGTGTGTCTCAGTGTTTCAGTGTCTCAGTGTGTTTCAGTGTGTCTTAGTGTCTCAGTGTGTCTCAGTGTTTCAGTGTCTCAGTGTGTCTCAGTGTGTCTCAGTGTGTTACAGTGTGTCTCAGTGTCTCAGTGTTTCAGTGTTTCAGTGTGTCTCAGTGTTTCAGTGTCTCAGTGTTTGTGTCTCAGTGTCTCAGTGTGTTTCAGTGAGTCTCAGTGTTTGTGTCTCAGTGTGTCTCAGTGTTTCAGTGTCTCAGTGTGTTTCAGTGTGTCTCAGTGTTTCAGTGTCTCAGTGTGTCTCAGTGTTTCAGTGTCTCAGTGTGTTTCAGTGTCTCAGTGTGTCTCAGTGTTTCAGTGTCTCAGTGTGTTTCAGTGTGTCTTAGTGTCTCAGTGTGTCTCAGTGTTTCAGTGTCTCAGTGTGTCTCAGTGTGTTACAGTGTGTCTCAGTGTCTCAGTGTTTCAGTGTTTCAGTGTGTCTCAGTGTTTCAGTGTCTCAGTGTTTGTGTCTCAGTGTCTCAGTGTGTTTCAGTGAGTCTCAGTGTTTGTGTCTCAGTGTGTCTCAGTGTTTCAGTGTCTCAGTGTGTTTCAGTGTGTCTCAGTGTTTCAGTGTCTCAGTGTGTCTCAGTGTTTCAGTGTCTCAGTGTGTTTCAGTGTGTCTTAGTGTCTCAGTGTGTCTCAGTGTTTCTGTGTCTCAGTGTGTTACAGTGTGTCTTAGTGTCTCAGTGTGTCTCAGTGTGTTACAGTGTGTCTCAGTGTTTCAGTGTCTCAGTGTGTCTCAGTGTTTCAGTGTCTCAGTGTGTTTCAGTGTGTCTTAGTGTCTCAGTGTGTCTCAGTGTTTCAGTGTCTCAGTGTGTTTCAGTGTGTCTCAGTGTTTCAGTGTCTCAGTGTGTTTCAGTGTGTCTTAGTGTCTCAGTGTTTCAGTGTCTCAGTGTGTTTCAGTGTGTCTTAGTGTCTCAGTGTGTCTCAGTGTTTCAGTGTCTCAGTGTGTTTCAGTGTGTCTTAGTGTCTCAGTGTGTCTCAGTGTTTCAGTGTCTCAGTGTGTTTCAGTGTGTCTTAGTGTCTCAGTGTGTCTCAGTGTTTCAGTGTCTCAGTGTGTTTCAGTGTGTCTTAGTGTCTGTGTGTCTCAGTATTTCAGTGTCTCAGTGTGTCTTAGTGTCTCAGTGTGTCTCAGTGTTTCAGTGTGTCTCAGTGTGTCTCAGTGTGTTACAGTGTGTCTCAGTGTTTCAGTGTCTCAGTGTGTCTCAGTGTTTCAGTGTCTCAGTGTGTATCAGTGTTTCAGTGTCTCAGTG